>NW_017722756.1:0-6493 GCF_001865875.1 Lupinus angustifolius | reverse complement strand
AAGAATTTGAAATTGCACTTACTTGTGGTGCTGCCTCAAATTCAATGCCTTAGTCTTATTTTGATAAAGATATTATAATTGTGACTTTCAGGCAAGAGCTGAGCTCTGATGACCACTTGATGACAACCTCTTGGTGGATTGCCTTTGTTGTAGGATCGTTTCTTGTGAAAGTCCTTCTTAGTTTGATTATACTTGTATTTGTTGATTTGTTTTGTAACTTTGCTTTGAATTTGCCTCGGTTTGGGGACTTAATGAATTTCTTTGTGATTGATTGATATTGGAATGATGCTCACGGTTTTTAGTTGATGATGGGTTGTATGTTGTGGTTGATTGTTGGTTGATGATTGAATTGATGCTCACGGTTTGTAGTGGATGATGGATGATTGTTGGTTTATGATGGAATGTAAGGTGATCATGGTTTGGATGATGGATTGAAGGCCGGTGTGTTTGTAAGTGTTTAAGAATATGGAAAAGGGAATTGGAATGGTATGGCGCCACAAACAATGGGATGTTTGATAGGCCTTGTGAAGTTCGCCACAAGAGAATGGTTCTCTTGATAAGAACAAGGGTCTTGACTCAGCCAAGAAGCTAGGAGAAAACTCACTAACAATGGTTTATTTAACATAAAATTCAATCTGCTTTATTCCTTGTGCATTTGGGTCATATATATAGAGAAAGGAATTCGGTTTGCATTGCCATAATCAAAAGGCATGAAAAGATAAACTAATCCTATCTAATCTCAATCTAATCTTCATGTGTTGGACGAATGGTGATGGTGGATTTGAATTGAGATTGCCTTGATGAGTGGTTGAAATAATATCTTCCATTATCTTCATGTTGATGATATAATTTGATCCTCCTTTTGATTTGCTTGTTTGAAAATTAGATTAGGAGATCCTTATCTTGTGGAGATTAGATCTCCCTTAATTATAGCCGTGTGGACTTGGGGAAATTAGATTAGGAGATCCTTATCTTGTGGAGATTAGATCTCCCTTGATTATAGCCGTGTGGCTTTTGGCTCTAGCTTTTCCCTCCAAGCTTTTCATCCATGCTCTATCTCCTTGCTTTATCTCTTAGCTTTTGGACGTGCTCTTTTCCCTCCAAGCTTTCATCCAAATGTTCTATCTCCTTGCTTTATCTCTAAGCTTTTGGGCGTGCATCTTTTCCCTCCAAGCTTTCATCCAAATGTTCTATCTCTTTGCTTTATCTCTAAGTGTGACCGTGCCTCCTTTCCTACAAGACATGAACCTTCATAAAATTAAATGTAATAAAATGACACCTAAATTAAAGACATGATAAATAAAAGTCCTAAACTAGTGTGGGTTTTAAGACAACTCCCACTTATTTATGGTCCTAATTACTAATGTAAGAACTAAAGAGATCAAGGTGGATCCTCCCTTAGGCCGTGGCCTTCCTAGAGCTCCTCATTAAGACTTATGCAAATTAAAGCCTTCTCTTCATGTTTGGCCCCATTTGCACTTGTTTCCATGGTAGAAAATATGAGTTGCCGAAGTGCTTCTTCGGCCTTTTTGGTCTTAGCTCTAGTCATAGGTCCTCCTAAGCCATGTAAAGGGTCTTCAATGATGTTATGTCCCAATGGGTTTACATCATCCCCTCCTTCTTCGAAAGAATTCGACCTCGAACGAGCATTTTCCTCACCTGTATCAAAAAAAGTTAAGTCAGCCACATTGAAAGTAGCACTAATATTTTCATACTCACTAGGCAAGTCCAATTTGTATGCATTGTTGTTTATCCTTTCCAAGACTTGAAAAGGTCGTCCCCTCTAGGTTGAAGCTTTGATTTCCTTTGAGATAGAAATCTTTCTTGTCTCATATGGATCCAAACCCAATCTCCTGGTTCAAAGATGACTTCCTTTCTTCCCTTGTTGGCTGATCTTGCGTAACTCTCGGTTCTCTTCTCAATTTGTTCCTTCACCTTCTCATGTAGCTTCTTCACATACTCAGCCTTGGCTTTACCATCGTTATGTTTCAACAATGATGTACCTAGAAAAGGTAATAAATGAAGGGGGGTTAGTGGGTTAAAACCATAAACAATTTCAAATGGTGAATGCTTTGTTGCACTATGAGTTGCCCTGTTATAGGCAAACTCCACGTGGGGAAGGCACTCTTCCCATGCATTTAAGTTCTTCCTTAGGACAGCCCTCAACAAGGTAGAGAGTGTCCTATTGACCACTTCAGTTTGCCCATCTGTTTGAGGATGGCATGTGGTAGAGAAAAGAAGCTTTGTGCCAAGCTTTCCCCAAAGGGTTCTCCAAAAGTGACTTAGGAATTTGGCATCCCTATCACTCACTATGCTCCTTGGTAAGCCATGTAGCCTTACCACTTCTTTGAAGAATAACCCTGCAATATGACAAGCATCATCAATTTTTTTGCAAGGTATAAAATGAGCCATTTTAGAAAATCTATCCACTACAACAAAAATTGAATCTTTGCCACTCTTAGTTCGTGGTAAAGCAACCACGAAATCCATGGATAAGTCTATCCATGGTGAATCATGGGCAACGGAGTGTAAAGTCCATGAGGCATGACCTTGGACTTAGCCCGTTTGCAAGTAATGCATATTTCACATAAAAGTTGAACATCACGCCTCATATGAGGCCAATAAAAGTGATCATGCAATATATCAAGGGTCTTTTGGTAACCAAAATGACCCATCAGCCCCCTTTCATGGGCTTCTCTCAAAAGTAAATCCCTTACAGAACTCTTAGGGATACAAAGTCTTTTATCTTTAAAAAGAAACCCTTCATGCCTATAATAACCCTCATGGGCTGAATTCATGCACTTGGCATAGTGTGTAGCAAAATCAGGGTCATGTTCATACAAGCCCTTCACACATTCGAGACCTAAGAGCTTGGTCTCTAAGGTAGCAATCAAAGCATGCCTTCTTGATAAGGCATCAGCTACCACATTAGCTTTTCCCTTTTTGTGTTTAACCACATAAGGGAATTGCTCCAGAAATTCCACCCACTTGGCATGTCTTTTGTTTAGCTTGCCTTGCCCCTTTAAATATTTAAGTGATTCATGATCACTATGAATAACAAATTCCTTGGGCAGTAGATAATGTTGCCAAGTTTGTAAGGCCCTCACTAGGGCATATAGCTCTTTATCATATGTAGAGTAGTTAAGGGCAGCCCCCCCTAACTTCTCACTAAAATAGGCAATAGGATGCCCATCTTGCATTAGCACAGCCCCAATTCCAACATTTGAAGCATCACACTCAATTTCAAAGGATTTTGTAAAATTTGGTAATCTCAAAATTGGAGCGTGTGTGAGCTTCTCCTTAAGCCTTTTGAAGGCTTCTTCTTGCTTATCACCCCAATGGAACCCCACATTCTTTTTGACCACTTCATTTAGAGGTGCAGCCAAGGTACTAAAGTCCTTGACAAACCTTCTATAAAAACTTGCAAGGCCATGAAAACTTCTCACATCCGTGGTGCTTTTTGGAGTGGGCCATTCTTGGATAGCCTTTATCTTTTCAGGATCTACGTGAAACCTGCAAGGCCATGAAAACTTCTCACGTCTGTGGTGCTTTTTGGAGTGGGCCATTCTTGGATAGCCTTTATCTTTTCAGGATCTACGTGTACCCCATTAGAACTGATTATGAAACCAAGGAATATCACGTGATCAACACAGAAGCTGCACTTCTCAAGGTTGGCGTATAGCTTCTCTTTCCTTAATATAAGCAAAACACTTTTTAGGTGTTCATAATGTTCATCAAGACTCTTGCTATATATTAGGATGTCATCGAAGTACACCACAACAAATTTTCCAAGGAAATCCCTTAGAACGTGGTTCATCAGCCTCATAAATGTGCTTGGCGCATTGGTTAAGCCAAAAGGCATTACCATCCACTAGTACAAGCCATATTTTGTTTTGAAGGCTGTTTTCCACTCATCCCCTTCTCTAATCCGAATTTGATGGTACCCACTCTTCAAATCCACTTTTGAGAAGATGCAGGCACCATGTAATTCCTCTAAGAGATCATCCAATCTGGGAATGGGATGTCTATATTTGACTGTGATGTTGTTCATGGCCCTACAGTCAGTGCACATCCTCCAGGCTCCATTTTTCTTTGGAACTAGGATGACTGGGACTGCACAAGGACTTAGACTTTCTTGAACCCAACCCTTGTGCATAAATTCCTCGACTTGTTTTTGAATTTCATTAGTCTCTTGAGGATTGCTCCTATAGGCAGGCCTATTGGGCAATGATGCACCAGGAATCAAGTCAATATGATGTTCAATGCCCCTTAAAGGTGGAAGTCCACTAGGGACTTCTTCAGGGAATACATCATTGAACTCATTCAAGAAGTCTTTCAAATTTTGAGGCATAGAAGCCTTATCAATAGCCGTGCTATTTAAGCAAAAACTTTGGCACAAAAGTAAGTACATGGGCTGCCTTGTGACTAGGGCATGCTTTACTTCACTTTTTGTGACAAAGTAGCTTTTCTTTTGATCCTTTCGATCATTCTTCTTGACTTGGCTAGAGTCTATGGTTTCAGCCGTGACCTCCTTTTTCTCTTGGTCAATCTTTTCTTTCAGCCTACGCTGATCATCACTCACTTGTTTTGGGGACAAGGGTGATAAGACCATTTTATGATTATTATGCATAAATGTGTACTTGTTAGTACGCCCTTCATGGGTAGCATTTTTATCATATTGCCATGGTCTTCCCAATAGCATATGGCTGGCCTCCATGTTGACCACATCACATAGGACTATGTCCTCATATTTTCCAATGGAAAAAGGGACCTCAACTTGCTTATTCACGACCATCTCCCCCACATCATTAAGCCATTGCAGCCTATATGGTGTTGGGTGTGCCTTGGTGATAAGCTTCAATTTAGACACCGTTCTTGTGCTAACCACGTTAGCACAACTTCCTCCATCAATGATGAGGGTACATATGTTACCTTGTACAAGGCAGCGAGCATGAAAAATGTTTTCTCTTTGACTTTCCTCATGATTTCGGTTTTGACTCCCAAGGAGCCTCCTAACCATGAGTGGACCATTTTATGATTAATATGCATAATGTGTACTTGTTAGTACGCCCTTCATGGGTAGCATTTTTATCATATTGCCATGGTCTTCCCAATAGCATATGCCTGGCCTCCATGTTGACCACATCACATAGGACTATGTCCTCATATTTTCCAATGGAAAAAGGGACCTCAACTTGCTTATTCACGACCATCTCCCCCACATCATTAAGCCATTGCAGCCTATATCGATGTTGGGTGTGCCTTGTGATAAGCTTCAATTTAGAAACCGTTCTTGTGCTAACCACATAAGCACAACTCCCTCCATCAATGATGAGGGTACATATGTTACCTTGTACAAGGCAGCGAGCTTGAAAAAATGTTTTCTCTTTGACTTTCCTCATGATTTCGGTTTTGACTCCCAAGGAGCCTCCTAACCATAAGTATGTCTCCATCGGGCATATTAAGATCACCCTCATTGTCATGTTCTTCATCACTAGCTGACTCAGATTGGGACTCAATGTCCCCATTTAGAACCATCATAGTTCTTCTTGTAGGGCATTGAGACGCAATATGGCCACGCCCCAAACATTTGAAGCATTTTATATCACAGCTCCTTTGATTTGGATAAAGGGGCTGCTTACCTTGGGACTTGGTTGTCCCCACGACTTCTTTAGAACTAGGGACAATTTCTTTTGTTGCATTGCCCTCCTTCTTGCTTTTGTCTTTCCAAGTATTTGGTGGATACTTGGTTGTTGAATTAGAGGAGTACTTAGACTTCCTCCTCTTGATTTGTTGCTCTACCTTGATGGCCTATTGGACAAGGTCATCTAACTCAACATATGGTTGAAGCTCCACAATATCCTGAATTTCAGGGTTCAACCCATGTAGGAACCGAGCCATTGTAGCTTCTCGGTCCTCATGGAAGTTGGACCTAAGTAAGGCCAGCTCCATCTCCTTGAAGTATTCATCAACCGATTTGTTACCTTGAGTTAGTCTTTGCAATTTGTTATGCACATCTCTTTGGTAGGAACTTGGAACAAACCTTCTCCTCATCACCCTCTTCATCTCCCCCCAAGTATTTACTACTTCCTCACCATACCTCCTCCTCTCCTTTTGGATCTGGTCCCACCACACCATAGCATATTCCTTAAATTCTAGGGCAGCAACCTTTACCTTCTTTTCCTCACTATAGTGTTGGCATTCAAACACTTGTTCCCCTTGATCCTCATCCTGATTCTCATCCTCATCCTATCCTCATCCTCATCCTATCCTCATCCTCAATCTCTTCCACATTCTCATCCTCATCCTATTCTCATCCTCATCCTAACCTCATTCTCATCCGCATTCTCATCCTCATTCTACTCCTCATCCTATCTTCATCCTATCCTCCTCCTCGTCCTCATCCTATCCCATCCTCAACCTCGTCCTAATCCTATCCTCATCCTCCTCCTCATCCTATCCTCATCCTCATTCTCGTCCTCATCCTATCCTC
>NW_017722755.1:0-1002 GCF_001865875.1 Lupinus angustifolius | reverse complement strand
ATCCTCCTCCTCCTCCTCCTCCTCCTCCTCCTCCTCCTTCTTCTACTCCTTCTCCTCTTCTTCTTCCTGTCCTCATTCTCATCCTCATCCTCATCCAGATCCTAACCTCATCCTCATCCTCCTCATCATTCTCATTCTCTCCTATCCTCTTCGTCATCCTCATCCTCATCCTCATCCTCATCCTCATCCTCATCCTCATCCTCATCCTCATCCTCATCCTCATCCTCATCCTCATCCTCATCCTCATCCTCATCCTCATCCTCATCCTCATCCTCATCCTCATCCTCATCCTCATCCTCATCCTCATCCTCATCCTCATCCTCATCCTCATTCTCGTCCTCATCCTATCCTCATCCTCGTCCTCATCCTCTTGGTCATCCTCTTCCTCATCCTATCCTCATCCTTATTCTCGTCCTCTTCCTATCCACATCCTAGTATTCATCCTCCTTCTAGTCCTTATCCTATCCTCATCCTCATCCTCATTCTCGTCCTCATCCTATCCTCATCCTCATCCTCATCCTATACTCATCCTCATCCTCATCCTCATTCTCGTCCTTATCCCATCCTCATTCTCGTCCTCATACTCCAAGTCATCCTCATCCTCATCCTATCCTCATCCTCATCCTCATCCTCATCCTCATCCTCATCCTCATCATTCTCATCCTCATCCTATCCTCATCCTCATCCTATCCTAATTCTCATCCACATTCTACACCTAATCATATCCTTATCCTCATTCGCATCCTCATCCTATCCTCATTCTCATGCTCATTCTCGTCCTAATCCTATCCTCATCCTCGTACTCATCCTATCCTCATCCTCGTCCTCATCCACATCCTATGATCATCCTCATTCTCGTCGTAGTCCTATCTTCATCCTCATCCTCATCCTTGTCCTTATCCTATCCTCCTGCTCATCCTCATCCTCTTCCTCATCCTATACTTATCCTCATCCTCATCCTCTTCCACATTCTCATCCGCATCCTATCCTCATCCTCATTCT
>NW_017722754.1:0-460 GCF_001865875.1 Lupinus angustifolius | reverse complement strand
CTCATTCTCATTCTTTTCCTCATCCTATCCACATCCTCATGCTCGTCCTCATCCTATCAGCATCCTCTTCCTCATCGTACCCTCATCCTCATCCCCATCCTCATCCTCATCCTAATCCACTTCCTCATCTGCATCCTATTCTCATCCTCATCCCTTTCTCATCCTCGTCCTCATCCTATCCTCATCCTCATTCTCGTCCTCGTCCTATCCTCATCCTCATCTTCTTTCTCATACTATTCTCATCCTCCACCTCATCCTATCCTCGTCCTCATTCTCGTCCTCGTCCTATCCTCATCCTCATCTTCTTTCTCATACTATTCTCATCCTCCACCTCATCCTATCCTCATCCTCATTCTCGTCCTCGTCCTATCCTCATCCTCATCCTCATCCTCATCTTATCCTATCCTTATCTTCATCCTCATCCTCCTCCTATCCTCATCCTCATCCTTCTTCTATCCTT
>NW_017722753.1:0-455 GCF_001865875.1 Lupinus angustifolius | reverse complement strand
TCATCCTCATTCTTATTCTCGTCCTCATCCTATCCTCTTCCTCATCCTCATCCTCCTCCACCTCCTCAACCTATCCTCATCTTCATCCTATCCTCATCCTCATCCTCATTATACTCCTCATCCTATCCTTGTCCTCATCCTCATGCTATCCTCATTCTCATTCTCGTCCTCATCCAATCCTCCTCCTTATCTTCATCCTCTTCCTCATCCTCATCCTCATCATATCCTCTTCCTTATCTTCATCCGCTTCCTCATTCTTCTCCTGATCCTATCCTCATCCTCATATTGTCCTCATCCTCGTCCTCATCCACATCCTATCCTCATCCTCATTTTTGTCCTAATCCTATCCTCATCCTCATCCTCGTCCTCATCCTATCCTCATCCTCATTCTCGTCCACATCCTATCCTCATCCCCATCCTCTTCCTCATCCCCATCCTATCCTCATCGTCATTCT
>NW_017722752.1:0-8764 GCF_001865875.1 Lupinus angustifolius | reverse complement strand
CTCATCCTCCTCCTCCTCCTCATCCTATCCTCATCCTCATCCTATCCTGATCCTCATCCTCATTCTACTCCTCATCCTATCCTCGTCCTCATCCTCATCCTATCCTCATTCTCATTCTTTTCCTATCCTCATCCTCATCCTACCCTCATCCTCATTCTCATCCTCATTCTATTCTCATCCTCATCTATCCTCATCCTTCTTCTCGTCCTCATCCTCATACTCATCCTCCTCCTCATCCTCCTCCTCTTCATCCTATCCTCATTCTAATCCTCCTCCTATCCTCATCCTCATCGACATCCTCATCCAAAACTATTCCTCATCCTCATCCTCATTATCATCCTCATCCTCATCCTCATCCTACTCTTCATCCTTTCCTCATTCTCATTCCTCCTATCCTCATCCTCATCCACATCCTCATCCTAACCTCATCCTCATCCTCATCCTCATTCTCGTCCTCATCCTCGTCCTCTTCCTCATCCTCATCCTCCTCCTCCTCATCCTATCCTTATCCTCATCTACATTCTCATTCTCATCCTATCCTCATCCTCATTCTCGTCCTCATCCTATCCTCAACCTCAATGCTATCCTCATCCTCATCCTCATCCTCGTCATCCTCCTATCCTCATCCTCATCCTAACCTCATCCTATCCTCATCCGCATCATCTTCCTCATCCTCATCCTCATCGACATCCTCATCCTAACCTCATCCTCATCCTCATCCTCATCTTGGTGGTCGATTAATGGATGACCCATCACCACCAAATGGATTTGAAGAACCCATTCCTTTTCCCTTTAGGATCACGAATACGCGGTTGAGCTAGCACTTCGTACTAGCTCTGATACCACTTGTTAGGTATCAGTGGTTACAATACACCTAGAAGGGGGGGGTTGAATAGGTGTCGCGGTTAGAATTACCGCTTTTCGCAAATCAACACTTAATGCTGAATCAACCCTATTTAATCGATTAAGGAGAAAAGGATAATCGATTATAAGCACAGTCTTAATCGATTAACACAAAAAACAGTTTTAAACAGAAACTATTTTAATCGATTAATAGAAACAGTATAATCGATTAACACAGGAATATTAATCGATTAAACAGAACCAGTAAGCAATTACAGAAACGATTAAATGCGAAACAAATAACCGATAACAGAACGAATACAGAGCTTACAAATTTGTATATCAGAATAGCTTGCAATACAACAAAAGAACAGAATGTATTAGTTGAATCAAATATACAAATTAAATCGATTGAAAACAGTAAAGAGAGAGAGAGAAACAAATCCTGCAACTCGAATTTTTATCCTGGTTCGTTTGCTGTCCACTGCAAACTACATCCAGGCCTCCCGGCTGACTTGGGAGATTTCCTTCACTATAATCGAATCAATGTAATTTACAAACACATTATCCAATTACAACACTTAGCAAATGACAAGAAATCAAAGAAACTATCCAATGGTTTGACTCCCTTCCTACCGATAAAGAAAACGTTTCTTTCGGCGTAGCCCCAGCCAAAGAATCTCTCGTTCTTTCCTTTTCTTACACTCTAAGCTATGAAGAAACACACAATCTCTACTGGTGATACGACACCAAGAGATTCCCTTTCACAACAATTATACAAGAATTACAAGAGTAATATTAAGCTATACCTAAGCTCAAATACAACATGAAGGCTTTACTCTAATGCACATTTAACACAAACACATGTGAAATGACAAGTATTAGTTATGAAAACAGAAGTTACAGAATCATAAAATTCATGAAAAAACGCATCAAAATATGCATGAACATGTGAGGGAAAACGTGAGAGATTATAACATGAAATGCACTCAATCCTAAAGCAAGGAATCTCTCATTTCTAAACTCACTAATGCAATTAACAAATAGATGCAGCAATTAACACGTAGAATGCTCTAACTCTCTAATAAATGCAACATGCAACTTATGAGATTAATTCTGAAAACGCAGTTTATAAAGAATCAGTCCAGAACCCCAGATAATCGATTAAATACCTTCTTAATCGATTAACGGGACTAAAAATCATAACTGATTCTGTTTTTCAGTTTTTCAGTTTCAACAACTTAAAAATCAGTTAGGTTAATCGATTAACGTAAACCTTTAATCGATTAACTGCATTACAAAAACGTGTTCCAGTGGCAACCACTTTACACAGCAGTTGGGTTAATCGATTAAAGGTATGGTTAATCGATTAACACTAAATAAAATATGTATTTTCAAATAGAAAACATCAAATATGTTATGCACTTAGATAATACATGTTTGACACTTAGTTTTATGCCTAGAATGCATATATACATGTATTTATGTAATGCATGAACATATTATCAAATGAACATATCTCATGGATGAAATGATTTAAAGATAAATGCATATGAGACATGTTTTAGGTGCCCTAAGCCTTCGACTCAACTTAAACTAGAAACTAGTCTAAGCCTAGTACCAAATAAAAGACTTAAGCACGTTGGATTGTTGGTTATCTTCAAGCACTTTTAGGCACACGTTGTCCTCATCAAAACCATGACGTTCAAGGAGAGCTTTCCAAAGTGTTCCTCTTGACATGCACACTTTCAATCTCCCCCTTTTTGATGATGACAAACTCTACATCAAGTTCATCAATTTTAAAGTAACAATTGCTTGATGAATAAGCTTGAAGATTGTGTTGGCAAGGTTGATGGAATGCGCACATTTATCGGAAGCTGTTATAACGATCAACCTGCACAATTGAGAAGCAACAAAACAACCTTTCTCCCCCTTTTGACATTATCAAAAAGATAACCCAGGTCAAAAAAGCTAGGAAGAGATATTAGTTAATCATAAAACAATGTTAATGAATTAATTTGGGTTTTAACAAATTAACCTGTTTCATTTATGGGTAAATTGAACAAATGCGCTTTATTGGACAAAAAATAGCTAATAAGAAGTGAGAATGGCATGCAAGATTTAATCAAATATTAAGCATTGTAAGCATTATTAAATCTCAAATGATCAAGATCCATTCACTAAGGCAAATAAGCTATTTTGACATAATTATAGCAAAAACACAAACATTTGCATAGCATAAAGAGTAAAGAAAGTCATGAAATAGTACAGGCCATAAAGTCAAATAAAAGACAAATAGCAAAATACGAATCAGTTCTGAAAGCAACAACGATAACTAAATCCAGAAGGTGCCACAAGATAAAAATAAACCTAAGGATAGGATAACCTAGGTCTAAGGTCAGCTAAACTAAGGTTGAGGCGGAGGATAGACAGGCTGATCATCAGGCACAGCAGTGTTCTGATTTCCCTGGATAAGCATAGACAGCTTCTGAAATTCTGAGCAGAACATGGCATTCTGAGCCTCAGCGGTAGACTGAATCATAGTCCTCAGCTCCTGAATTTTGTTATCGGTGTAGGCATTCTGACGTTCCTCGTATTGCTCCATACCTGCAAAATAAGAGTCCTTCAGCCCTTGGAAGTGCAGATCCATGCGGTTGTTAAGTCGTTGTTCCATGGCTTCCATCTGAGCTAAACCAAACACAGAGCTCTGAGGTGCTGTTCCAGACGACTCCCCCTGATTAGTTGCATTCTGATTACCCAAATCCTCCTGATGCTCATTATCCGACAAGTCCAGATCAAAGGTGGTATAGTCCTCCTGATACTGCCATGTAGTACCATACTTGTAAATTCCCATCTTATGAATGAGACTCTCACCCACCAAGTGATCTTTATCAGTGTACTCAGTAATGATGGTATCAGAAATGTCAATGCGCAAATAATCAACAATGCGGGATATGAAAATGCTATACGGGAGCAGCTTGGACTGAGACAATGAAACGCTGTTCATGATTTTCAGAATCTCCTCAGGCCAATTGATCATCACGTTATTCTTTACAGCGTACATGAAACGCAAATCATTCACAGTAGGCTGTGCATGATTAGTGTTCCGCTGCACTAATATGTAAGCAATAACATAATGCAATAACCTGTTCTCAACAGAAAGTGACCCTGCCTTGGTCAGTTGACCCTGAATATACAGATGAGGGCCCCGAAGGAATGACTTATACACATCAACGGGATCAAAATTGTCCTTGACCCAAGAACAGTCCCCTATTCCAAAACCAGACGACGATAAACCTCCAACATTCAGAAATAAATCCTCACTCATCTCAAACAGATTACCGGAAATCATGGACCAATATTTGCCATCCTTGTATCTAAAATTAGCGTAAAATTCCCTAACTAGAGCAGGGTATACGCGTCCCTTCAATTCCAAAAACTGAACGGCTCCTTGAGCCTCCATGTCATGCGGAAAACTAAAGTTTTGTTCCGCTAACCAGGTTAAGTCGGCATACCTGATGTATGTAGGCTTGCGGCCTTGAAATTTTGCCAACCGGGTCTCTTGCAAAATGAGGGAATAATAGGGGTCACCGCGGTCCCGAGTGGAGGGTGAGCCGGTTTCCCTTCTTCGAATGCGCGTTGCTGTAGTCTTGACCCGCTTTGGACGACTCTGCTCCATTGAAGATGATGAACTCGAAACTGAGATTGATGAACAGAGGGGCAAAGCCTAACCTAGGGTTTGGATTGGATGATTCGGAATTGAGTGGATTTTTGGATGAAATAGAATGATTTCGGAAGGTTTGAGAGGTTTAGGATGAGGTTTACTTAATCCTATTGCACCTGGATTAGTATTGTTGCTGTTTCAGAAAATCAAGGCGCAAAGAGGTTGCGAAAAGGTCAGAAAAAGTGCAAGACCGAGACACTGTTTGCCTTTAACGTACTGGTTTTAATCGATTAACGGGATGGTTTAATCGATTAAAACAGTGTAAAATTTGAATTTTCAAAAAAAATTGCCCAGGTAATCGATTAACGGGCTGTTTAATCGATTAAGTTTTAGAAAATTTGAATTTTCCAGAAATGAAGCCCAGGTAATCGATTAACTATTGGCATAATCGATTAAATCAGAGAAAATTTCGTTTTTAGGCAGCAGAGTGGTTTCGACTTTTTAGGACACACGTATGCATTATTACAGATTTATCGAGACATATATAATCACATTAAGAAGTTAATCAAGAGATATATTTTTGCATTTTTAACATATATCATTCAAACATGAAACACATAGGCATAGAGAAGCAAGACAATTTATGCAAACAGCTAAACAATTTTTAAACAAGATATTGTTCATCAAGAATTCCTAGTTCTCTCCTTAGAACATAGAAGGTATCCCTGGGAAGGGGCTTGGTGAAAATATCTGCTAACTGTTTAGATGTTTCCACAAATTCAAGAACACAGTCACCTTTTTGTACATGGTCACGCAAAAAATGATGTCTAATTTCTATATGCTTTGTTCTAGAATGCAAAACGGGATTCTTGGATAGGTTAATGGCACTTGTATTATCGCATTTTATTGGGATCTTTTCAAGTTTAAGACCAAAGTCCTTAAGTTGCTGCTTCATCCAAAGGATTTGAGCGCAACACACACCAGCGGCAATGTATTCCGCTTCAGCGGTGGACAAAGCAACACAGGCTTGCTTCTTGCTGTGCCATGCTACTAATGAACTGCCCAATAGGTGGCAAGTACCACTAGTGCTTTTCCGATCCAACTTACATCCGGCGAAATCGGAATCGGAATAACCCACCAAGGATAGTGAGGCATCCCGAGGATACCATAATCCCATGTTAATAGTTCCTTTTAGATATCTCATGATTCTTTTAACAGTTATATAGTGTGATTCTCTAGGTGATGATTGATATCTCGCACACATGCATACACTGAACATGATATCAGGTCTACTTGCAGTTAAGTAAAGTAAAGACCCAATCATACCACGATACTTCGTTACCTCGATTGCTTTTCCTTTCTCATCTTTGTCTAAGTAGCAAGCAGATGCCATAGGTGTGGAAGCTTCCTTACATTTGTCCATTTCAAATTTCTTGAGTAGCTCTTTGCAGTATTTCGCCTGATGGATGAATATCCCACTTTCTAGCTGCTTTATCTGCAATCCTAGAAAGAATGTGAGTTCTCCCATCATAGACATTTCGAACTCCCCCTGCATCATCTCAGAAAATTCTCTACACAAGATATCATTAGTAGATCCAAATATTATGTCATCTACATAGATTTGTACAAGCAGAACATGATTTTCTGATTTTCTAATAAAAAGCGTTGTGTCAACCAAGCCTCTCTCGAACCCTTTTTCTAAAAGAAAGGTACTAAGTCTGTCATACCAAGCTCTAGGAGCTTGTTTGAGACCATATAGTGCCTTTTTAAGTTTGTAAACATGGTTCGGATATTTAAAATTTTCAAAACCAGGCGGTTGGTCAACATAAACTTCTTCTTGAATGTATCCATTCAGGACGGCGCTTTTTACATCCATTTGAAAATTTTTGAAATTCATTAGAGATGCAAAGGAAAGAAGCATCCTGATGGCCTCTAATCTGGCTACAGGAGCGTACTCTAGTCTGGCTACAGGAGCGTAGGTTTCGTCATAATCGATACCCTCCTCCTGGTTGTAGCCTTTGGCCACCAAACGTGCTTTATTTCGAATTATTAAGCCAGATTCATCAAGTTTATTTCTGAAGACCCATCGAGTACCAATTACGGGATGATCATTAGGTTTGGGGACCAAGTCCCACACATGATTGCGCTCAAACTGGTTTAGCTCTTCTTGCATAGCTATACCCCAGTGTACATCCTCAATGGCCTCATCAACGGTCTTAGGCTCAATTTGCGATACAAAAGCTACAAAATTACAGAAATTTCGTAAGGAACTACGGGTTACCACTCCCGTAGATATGTCACCTATAACTTTATCAATTGGGTGAGCTTTCTTTGTTTTCCACACGGTAGGCATGTCTGAGTGCTCTTGAGGTTCGATTTGACCTTCATCATTGGCTCCTTTTTCATTATCCATGTCCTTGGAGTATGCTTCTTCCAAAGCACCTGCAACATCATCAGAAACGACCTTTCTCTTCTCTTTTGGAGAAGATTCGTCAAACTGTACATGGATAGACTCTTCAACTTGCATTAAATATTTGTTAAAGACTCTGAACGCTTTGCTATGAATCGAGTATCCCAAAAATATTCCCTCATCGGCTTTAGAGTCGAATTTCCCTAAAGCCCGCTTTCCATTATTTAATATAAAACATTTGCAACCGAAAGCGTGAAGATGGGATATATTTGGTTTGCGGCCTTTTAAAAGTTCATAAGGAGTTTTGTTCAAATTAGGCCTTAAGAGTACTCGATTTATAACATAACATGCAGTATGAACTGCATCAGCCCAGAAGTACTTGGGGGTATTACTTTCGTTAAGCATGGTTCTCGCTAATTCTTCTAAAACACGATTTTTCCTCTCTACAACTCCATTTTGTTGTGGAGTGCGAGGAGCAGAGAACTGATGCAAAATGCCATGCTTATCACAGAATTTGTCGAACTGAAAGTTCTCAAATTCTCCCCCGTGATCACTTCGTATATATATTATTTTTAGGTTAAGTTGGTTTTGGATTTGCTTGGCAAGATTTTTAAAATTTTTGAACGCGTCGCTTTTTGATGATAAAAACAATGTCCATGTAAATCTAGAGAAATCATCAACAATAACTAGAGCGTAGTAGCTACCACCAAAACTCATGATTTGTGATGGTCCAAACAAGTCCATATGGAGTAGCTCCAAAGGTCTTGAGGTGGATATCACATTTTTATTTTTAAAAGAGTTTTTGGTTTGTTTACACTTTTGACAAGTGTCACAAATTTCTTTAGTTTTAAAATTCAATTTTGGTAGCCCCTCAACTAGTTCGTTTGATGATAATTTATCTAGATGCTTTATATGGATATGTGCAACACGTCTATGCCATAGCCAGATGTCATCTTCTTTAGAAATAAAGCATTTTGAAAATAATGTAGTGACATCGTCCAAATTAACCATGTAAATATTATTTATACGGTGACCAACAAATTTAACGTTATTAGATAAAATATCACGAATGACACAACAATCAGAATCGAAGGATACACGATTACCTTTATCGCAGAGTTGGCTTATACTCAACAAGTTATGTTCTAGTCCTTCAACATAAAGGACATTATCAATCAGAGTTTGGGATGAGTTACCAACTGTTCCTGTGCCGAGTATCTTTCCCTTGTTGTTGTCTCCATAAGTGACGTATCCTTTTCCTTTAAGTGAGAGATCCAGGAAATTTGATCTATCACCTGTCATATGCCTCGAACACCCACTATCTAAGTACCATTTTTGTCCATGTGTTCGGAGACATACCTGCAAAATAGATTACTTACTTTTCTCAGGTACCCAATTTATGTTGGGTCCTTTTCTGTTAGTGATTAGGGAATCATCTCCCTTCTTTTTCCATACATAAACTCCGCTAGGTATACCATACTTTTTAATATAGCATGAATGAGAAGTATGACCATATGTATTACAATAAAAACAAGTAGGAGAATGCTTACGATATTTATATTTAGCTTGC
This sequence comes from Lupinus angustifolius, assembly GCF_001865875.1. Lineage (NCBI taxonomy): Eukaryota > Viridiplantae > Streptophyta > Magnoliopsida > Fabales > Fabaceae > Lupinus > Lupinus angustifolius. The sequence continues at coordinate 277 of NW_017722752.1, read as the reverse complement.
GCTACCGGTTTTCTATATGGTCGCTTATTTTTAGCAGTGCGAGTATAAACTAGGCCAGTGCGATCACCAACATTTCTTGTTTGTTTAAGCAAGATATCTAATTGTTGTTTACTGTTTGTGAGACGTGTGAGTTTTTCATTTAGTTTAAAATTGTCCTCTTGCAAAGTCTCGCAAGTCTCACAGACAGGTTTTTGACATGATTTATTAGCAGAGCAATTACATGAGCTACAAGAATAGATGAGATCTAAAGTTTCATTTTCCAGTTTTAATTCATCTA
>NW_017722751.1:0-376 GCF_001865875.1 Lupinus angustifolius | reverse complement strand
TCATCATATGATAGGACCGATGTGATGATATTTTTGGCGCGCAGGTTATGCTGGACCTTCTTGCGCTCATAATCAGTCCATAAACTTTTCGGTTTATCTTTAGGCTAATCATCCACAAGATGCTGTGGAACGTAAGGGCCGTTGACTACGGATTCCCAAATATCCGAGTCTATGGCTTCAATAAAAATTTGCATGCGCACTTTCCAGTAAGCATACCCTTCACCACTGAATATAGGTGGTCGATTAATGGATGACCCATCACCACCAAATGGATTTGAAGAACCCATTCCTTTTCCCTTTAGGATCACGAATACGCGGTTGAGCTAGCACTTCGTACTAGCTCTGACCCTAATCCTAATCCTAATCCTCATGCTCA
>NW_017722750.1:0-893 GCF_001865875.1 Lupinus angustifolius | reverse complement strand
CAACCTCATCCTCATCCTCTTCCCCATCCTCATCCTAATCATAATCCTAATCGTAATCCTAATCCGAACCATAATCCTAATCCTAATCCTAATCCTAATCCTAATCCGCATCCTCATCCTCATCCTCATCCTCATCTTCTTCCTAACCTTTACACTAATCCTAATCCTAATCCTAATCCACATCCTTATCCTCATCCTCAACCTCATACTCATCCTCTTCCTCATCCTTATCGTAATCCTAATGCTAACCCTAATCCTAATCCTAATCCTAATACTAATCCTCATCCCCATCCTAATCCTCATCTTCGTCCTCATCCTCAACCTCATCCTCATCCTCTTCCCCATCCTCATCCTAATCATAATCCTAATCGTAATCCTAATCCGAACCATAATCCTAATCCTAACCCTAATCCTAATCCTAATCCTAATCCGCATCCTCATCCTCATCCTCATCCTGATCTTCTTCCTAACCTTTACACTAATCCTAATCCTAATCCACATCCTTATCCTCATCCTCAACCTCATACTCATCCTCTTCCTCATCCTTATCGTAATCCTAATGCTAACCCTAATCCTAATCCTAATACTAATCCTCATCCCCATCCTAATCCTCATCTTCATCCTCATCCTCAACCTCATCCTCATCCTCTTCCTCATCGTCATCCTAATCATAATCCTAATCGTAATCCTAATCCGAACCATAATCCTAATCCTAACCCTAATCCTAATCCTAATCCTAATCCGCATCCTCATCCTCATCCTCATCCTCATCTTCTTCCTAACCTTTACACTAATCCTAATCCTAATCCTAATCCACATCCTTATCCTCATCCTCAACCTCATACTCATCCTCTTCCTCATCCTTATCGTAATCCTAATGCTAACCCTAATCC
>NW_017722749.1:0-692 GCF_001865875.1 Lupinus angustifolius | reverse complement strand
TCATCCTCATCCTCATCCTCATGCTCATCCTCATCCTAATCATAACCCTAATCCTAATCCTATTCCTAATCCTCATTCTCCTCCTCATCCTCATTCTCATCCTTATGCTCATCCTCATCGTAATCCCCATCCTCATCCTCATCCTCATCCTCATCATCATCCTCATCGTCATCAGCATCCACATCCTCATTCGCATCCTCCTCATCCGCATCCTCTACCTCCGCAACCTGTCATCCTCATCCTCATCCTCATCCTAATCCTCATTCTCATCCTCATCCTCATCCTGATCCTCATCCTCATCCTCATCCTCATCCTAATCCTCATTCTCATCCTCATCCTCATCCTCATCCTCATACTAATCCGAACCATAATCCTCATCCTAATCCTAATCCTCATCCTCATCATAATCCTAATCATAATCCTAATCCTAATCCTTATCCTAATACTAATCCTAATCTGCATCCTCATCCTCATCTTCTTCCTAACCCTAACACTAATCCTAATCCTAATCCACATCCTTTTCCTCATCCTCATACTCATACTCATCCTCATCCTCATCCTCATCATTATTGTAATCCTAATCCTAATCCTCGTCCTAATCCTCATCCTTATTGTAATCCTAATCCTAGTCCTCGTCCTCATCCTCATCCTCATCCACATCCTCATCCTCATCCTCATCCTCATCCTCATGC
>NW_017722748.1:0-214 GCF_001865875.1 Lupinus angustifolius | reverse complement strand
CTCATCCTCATCCTCATCCTCATCCTCATCCTCATCCTCATCCTCATCCTCATCCTCATCATCATCCTCATCTTCATCATGATCCACATCCTCATCCTAATCCTCCTCCTCCGCAACCTGATCCTCAACCTCGTCCTCATCCTCAATCTCATCCTCATCCTCATCCACATCCTCATCCTCATCCTCCTCCTCATCCTCATCCTCATCCTCATCC
>NW_017722747.1:0-4275 GCF_001865875.1 Lupinus angustifolius | reverse complement strand
ATCTTATGCTCATCCTCATCCTCATCCTCATCCTCATCCTCATCCTCATCCTCATCCTCATCCTCATCCTCATCCGCATCCTCATCCTCATCCGCATCCCCATCCCCATCCTCATCCTCATCCACGTCCTCATCCTCATCCCCATCCTCTTGCTCATCCTCATCCTCATCCTCATCCTCTTCCTCTTCCTCATCCTCATCCTAGTCCTCATCCTCGTCCTTATCCTCATCTTCATCCTCAACCTCATCATCATCCTCATCCTCATCCTTGTCCTCATCCTCATCCTCATCCTAATCCTAACCCTAACCCTAACCCTAATCCTAATCCTAATGCTCAACCTCATCCTCATCCTCATCCTCATCCTCATCCTCATCCTCATCCTCCTCCTCATCCTCATCCTCATCCTCATCCTCATCCTCATCCTCATCCATATCCTCATCCTCATCCTCATCCCCATCCCGATCTACGTCCTCATCCTCATCCTCATCCTCATCCTCATGCTCATCCTGATCCTCGTCCTAATCCTGATCCTCATCCTCATCGTCATCCTCATCCCCATCCTCATCCCCATCCTCATCCTCATCCTCATCCTCATCTGCATCCGCATTCTCATCCTCAACCTCATCCGCATCCCCATCCCAATCCTCATCCTCATCCCCATCCTCATCCTCTTCCTCCTCCTCATCCTCATTCTAGTCCTCATCCTCATCCTCATCCTCATCCTCATCCTCATCGTAATCTTAATCCTAATCCTAATCCTAATCTTATACCTAATCCTAATCCTAATCCTATTCTTAATCCTATTCTTAACCCTAATCCTATTCCTAATCTTAATATTAATCCTCATCCTCCATCCTCATCCTCATCCTCATCCTCATCCTTATCCCCATCCTCATCCTAATCCTCATCCTCACCCTAACCCGAACCCTAACCCTAAACCTAATCCTCATGCTCATCCTCATCCTCATCCCCATCCTCATCCTCATCCTCATCCTCATCCTCATCCTCATCCTCATCCTCATCCTCATCCTCATACTCATCCTCTTCCTCATCCTCATACTCATCCTCATACTCATCCTCATCCTCATCCACATCCTTATCCTCATCCTCATCCCCATCCCGATCTGCGTCCTCATCCTCATCCTCATCCTCATCCTCATCCTAATCCTGTTCCTCATCTTCATCCTCATCCTCATCCTCATCCTCATCCTCATCCTAATCTTAATCCGAACCCTAATCCTAATCCTAATCCTCATGCTCATCCTCATGCTCATCCTGATCCTCATCCTAATCCTTATCCTCGTCCTCATCCTGATCCCCATCCTCATCCTTATCCTCATCCTCATCCTCATCCGCATCCGCATCTTCATCCTTATCCTCATCCACATCCCCATCCCCATCCTCATCCTCATCCACGTCCACATCCTCATCCCTATCCTCTTCCTCATCCACTTCCTCTTCCTGAGTAATATTATCTATGAATATCATTGCAGTCGAAACGTCTTAAAATTGTTGTTACCGTAGCTTGCAACAATTATAAATGACACAAAATAATACTTACTTGCTGAGTCACGACCATGTCGCTCTCTTTAAGACGTTTCGTGGTACTGCCCGAAATGTGCAAGCAGACTATCAACCACACCGTCCCCAGGATAAAACAGTCCAAATCTCTGTTATCGAATTCTTATTGCACTGTAAGAACCGATCTCGAATACACCCACCACAATATGACTACCAATGCCAATTCTCAAAATTCCCACAATATGGCTAACAATGTCAATTCTCGAAATACCCATAATATGGCTACCCGTGCCAATTCTCTTAGTGACTGAGTCACGACCATGTCGCTCTCTTTAAGACGTTTCGTGGTACTGCCCGAAATGTGCAAGCACACTATCAACCACGTCGTCCCTAGGATAAAACAGTCCAGATCTCTGTTATCGAATTCTTATTGCATTGTAAGAACTGATCTCGAATACACCCACCACAATATGGCTACCAATGCCAAATCTCAAAATTCTCACAATATGGCTACCCGTGCCAATTCTCTTCCCACGATACTGACTACCAGTGTCAGTTCTCGAAATGTCCACAATTTGGCTACCCGTGCCAATTCTTTACACACAATACTGACTACCAGTGTCAGTTCTCGAAATCTCACTTTGGTTGTTTGTGCCAATTCCTAAGTGTCATGGAAAGAAAGGGGGAGAAGGTTGCCGGAAATGCATCGACGGAGTATTAGGGGGGAGAAAGAAAAGTTGAGAGGAAACGTGATGTGAACCTCTTGGTTAAAAGGCTCTTGAAATGATCTATCTTGGTTGGTGTTTGGCCTAAGCTCACGATTGAGTAGCGCTCTTGAAAATAAGCAGCGGAAATGTATTGAAATTGGATAAAAGAAGATGAAAAAGATTTGAGGTGAAGGCGCCACAACACTTGAGGTGTTGATAAGCCAAAGTGATGATCGCCACAAGAACTTGGTTCTTGATAAGAACTTCTAATCTTGTGATGTGATCCAGAAAATGCGCAAGATTCCAAAGAAGGAGCTATTAGGCATAAGTGGGCCCAAGCCAAGAATAAGGCCCAAACTTGGACTAAATGTACTTATGCTCCTCATAAAGAACATCAAGGAGAAGCCACCCAATCTAATCTTCATAAAGATCATAAAGACCATCAAGGAGCATCCTCCAAAACCAACCCAAGGGAGTTATTTTCGTTTTTATTACATTGCTTTAAGTGTAGGCCAAGATGGGGAAAAGATTTCCCTACCCTTTAAATAAGGGCACGGCCAAGCTTGAAGCTTGGCCTAGGACATATTTAATGTGTCCTAACATTTCCTATTTCTTTCTAAGTTGTTTTTAAGACTAGTTTAATGTGTCTTAATTCTTTTATTTCAAGTATTTAATGTGTCTTAACTTATTTGAATTTCAGAATAAGTGCAGTCAAGGATACATGAGAGTTGGTGGCCAGCATTAAAGCCAAGTCAAGGAAGCCTTTAAGGAGGGGAGATTTTCGTCCAAACCTTCAAACCAAGTCAAGATACATTATTTCTCCTATGCAATTCGTGCAATCAACTTAATGAAGGGGTGTGTTTTGTGCCATGCCTTAAAAAATTCGGCCAAGGCATTATTTCCCTGAGAAACTTGTGCAAAGCATTTAATTCCTTGTTCAAGACTTGAAGACTCATTTGAATAGGTGCTTGGCCTTTTGAACCGTGGCTTTTATGGAGTGCTATTCACCAAACAAAAATCATTCAAAGCCTTAATGTTTAGTGAGGAATTTGTGCCAAACTCAATTCAGATTCAAACCTCACTCATCCTTTTTCAACCGTGCATGAATCAGCCTAAGTGAAGGAATGTGCACTCAACAAAAGCATTAATTGTAATTGTGAAGTTTGTGAAAGGCATTCAAGACAATCCAAAGCACCATGCAGCCCTTTAATTCGTGGGGTCCAAGTCTACATGGGATGACCAGATTCATCAAGGCAAATAGAGGAATCCAAGACTGAATTTTCTTAGTTTTTGCATTTGTATTAAAACTTTCTTATTTTTCGTTTTTCCATTAATTTTATGCTTTATTTTCGTGTAAGACTTTTCCATGTGGAAAATTAGTGTAGCCGTGCACACTTTTAGGGCTAGGGTTTCACATACAAACCTAAATGCTTTCCTATAAGTTGTATTCAGATTTGATGAAATAAACAGTTTTTGAGTTTTGATTAAAATTTGAGGATTATCATCCTTGTTGAGAGTTTCTCTCTAAACTCCTTGGCTGAACCAAGGTTATAAGTTCTTATCAAGAACCACGTTCTTGTGGCGAACATCACCCGGCTTATCAACATTCCATTGTTGTGGCACCATATCACCCTTCAACCTATTCTATCTTCTTTTATCCGCTGCCTATTTCTTGTTATCTTACAAACATATCCAAACACAAACCTAAACACTACAAACCGTGGCCTTAAACAAGCAAACACCAACCAAGAAAAGATCGTTCTTAGAATCTCCTGAAGAGGTTCACATCACTAATCCTCATCCTAATCCTAATACTCATCCTCATCCTCATCCTTAGGCTCATCCTCATCCTAATCCTAACCCTAACCCTAATCCTCATGCTCATTCTCATCCTCATTCTCATAGTCATCCTCATCCTCATCCTCATCCTCATCCTCATCCTCATCCTAATCCTCATCCTCAGGCTCATCCTCATATTTTTCCTAATCGTTATCCTAATCCTAATCCTAATCCTAATCCTCATCCTAATCATAATCGTAATCCTAAT
>NW_017722746.1:0-693 GCF_001865875.1 Lupinus angustifolius | reverse complement strand
CCTAATCATGATACTAATCCTAATCCTAATCCTAATCCTAATCCTAATCCTAATCCTAATCCTAATCCTAATCCTAATCCTAATACTAATACTAATCCTAATCCTCATCCTCATCCTAGTCCTAGTTCTAATGCTTATCCTAATCCTAATTCTCATCCTCATCCTCATCCTCAGACTCGTCCTCATCCTAATCCTAACCCTAATCCTAATCCTAATACTCATCCTCATCCTAACCCTAGCCCTAATCCTAATCCTAATCCTCATGTTCATCCTCATTCTCATTCTCATACTCATCCTCATCCTCATCCTCATCCTAATCCTCATCCTCAAGCTCATCCTCATACTAATCCTAACCCTAATCTAACCCTAATCCTAATCCTAATCCTCATCCTAATCCTAATACTCATCCTCGTCCTAATCCTCATCCTTATCCTCAGGCTCATCCTCATCCTAATCCTAACCCTAATCCTAATCCTAATCCTAATCCTAATTCTAACCATAATCCTAATCCTAATCCTAATCCTCCTCCTAATCTTAACCATAATCCTAAACCTAATCCTAATCCTCATCCTACTACTCATCCTCATTCTGATCCTCATCCTCATTCTCCTCCTCATCCTCCTCCTCATCCTAATCCTCATCCTAATCCTCATCGTCATCCTCATCCTAACCCTCATCCTCATCCTCATTCTC
>NW_017722745.1:0-552 GCF_001865875.1 Lupinus angustifolius | reverse complement strand
TCATCCTCATCCTCATCCTCATCCTCATCCTCATCCTCATCCTCATCCTCATCCTCATCCTCATCCTAATCCTAACCCTAATCCAAATCGTAATACTCATCCTCATCCTCATCCTAATCCTAACCCTAATCCTCATGCACATCCTCATTCTCATTCTCACACTCATCCTCATCCTCATCCTCATCCTCATCCTAATCCTCATCCTCATGCTCATCCTCATCCTAATCCTCTTCCTCATGCTCATCCTCATACTATTCCTAACCCTAACCTTAATCCTAATCCTAATCCTAATCCTAATCCTAATCCTAATCCTAATCCTAATCCTAATCCTCATCCTCATCCTCATCCTCATCCTCATCCTCATCCTCGTCCTCGTCCTCATCCTCATCCTCATCATCATCCTCATCCTCCTCCTCATCCGCATCCTCATCCGCATCCTCGTCCACATCCTCTTCGTCATCCTCATCCGCATCCTCATCCTCCTCCTCCTCCTCCTCATCCATATGCTCATCCTCATCCTCATCCTCATCCTCATCCGCATCCACATCCCCA
>NW_017722744.1:0-398 GCF_001865875.1 Lupinus angustifolius | reverse complement strand
TCCTAATACTAATCCTAATCCTAATCCTAATCCTAATCCTAATCCTAATCCTCTTCCTCATCCTCATCCACATCCTCATCCTCATCCTCATCCTCGTCCTCGTCCTCATCCTCATCCTCATCCTCATCCTCATCCGCATCCTCGTCCTCGTCCTCATCGTCATCGTCATCCGCATCCTCATCCTCCTCCTCCTCCTCCTCATGCTCATCTGCATCCTCATCCTTATCCTCATCCGCATCCACATCCCCATTCCTATCCTCAACCTAATCCCCATCCTCATCCTCATCCTCATCCTCCTCCTCATCCTAATCCACATCCTCTTCCTCATCCTTATTCTCATCCTCATCCTCATCCTCATCCTCATCCTCATCCTCATCCTCATCCTCATCCTCAGGGTT
>NW_017722743.1:0-713 GCF_001865875.1 Lupinus angustifolius | reverse complement strand
CTCATTCTCGTCCTCATCCTATCCTCATCCTCATCCTATCCTCATTCTCATTCTCGTCCTCATCCTTTCCTGTTCCACCTCCTCATCCTCATCCTGTCGTCATTCTCATTCTCATTCTCGTCTTCATCCTATCCTGATTCTCGTCCTCCTCCTATCCTCAACGTCATCCTATACTCATTCTCATCCTCATCCTAATCTCATCCATCCTCATCCTCATTCAATCCTCTTCCTCATCCTCATCCTCGTCCTCATCCTCATCCTCATCTTCATCCTCAACCTATACTCATCCTATCCTCATCCACATCCTATCCTCATCCTAATCCTAATCCTCATTCTCGTCCTCATCCTATCTTCATCCTCGTCCTCAACTTATCCTCATCCTCATCCTCATTCTCGTCCACATCCTATCCTCATCCTCGTCCTCATCCTCTTGGTCATTCTCATCCTCATCCTATCCTCATCCTCATCCTCAACCTCATCCTATTCCACATTCTCATCCTCATCGTATGCTCATCCTCATTCTCATCCTCAATCTACTCCTCCTCCTATCCTCATTCTCATTCGCATCCTATCCTCATCCTCGTCCTCAAGCTATCCTCATCCTCATCCTCATCCTCATGCTCGTCCTCATCCTATCCTCATCCTCGTCCTAATCCACATCCTATCCTCATCCTCATTCTCGTCCTAATCCTATCCTCATCCTCATCCTCATA
>NW_017722742.1:0-1216 GCF_001865875.1 Lupinus angustifolius | reverse complement strand
ATCCTCATTCTCATCCTCATCCTATCCTCATTCTCATCCTCATTCTCGTCCTAATCCTATCTTCATCCTCATCCTCATCCTCAACCTCATCCTATCGTTATCCTAATTCTCGTCCTCATCCTATCCTCATCCTCATCCTCATCCTCTTTCTCCTCCTCATCCTATCCTCATCCTCATCTTCTCCTCACTCTCATTCTCATTCTCGTCCTCATCCTATCCTCATCCTCATCCTCATCCTCTTTCTCCTCCTCATCCTATCCTCATCCTCATCTTCTCCTCACTCTCATTCTCATTCTCGTCCTCATCCTATCCTCATCCTCATTCTCATCCTCATCCTATCCTCATCCTCGTCCTATCCTCATTCTCACTCTTGTCCTCATCCTTTCTAGTTCCTCATCCTCATCCTCATCCTCCTCCTCATCCTCCTCTTTATCCTATCGTCATTCTATTCTCATCCTCATCCTATCCTCATCCTCATCCTTATCCTGTCCTCTTCCTCATCCTATTCTCAGCCTCGTCCTATCCTCATCCTCGTCCTCATCCTGTCTTCATCCTCGTCCTCATCCTATCCTCATCCTCATCTTAATCCACTTCCTCATCCTCATCCTATTCTCCTCCTCATCCTCGTCCTTATCCTATCCTCATCCTCATTCTCGTCCTCGTCCCATCCTCGTCCTTATCCTATCCTCATCCTCATTCTCGTCCTCGTCCCATCCTATTCCTCATCCTATCCTCATCCTCATTCTCGTCCTCGTCCCATCCTGTTCCTCATCCTCATCCTATCCTCATCGTCATCCTCTTCCTCATCCTATCCTTATCCTCATCCTCATCCTCTTCCACATTCTCATCCTCATCCTATCCTCATCCTCATCCTATCTTCATCCTCATTCTCGTCCTCATCCTATCCTCATCCTATCCTCATTCTCATTCTCGTCCTCATCCTTTCTTGTTCCACCTCCTCATCCTCATCCTGTCCTCATTCTCATTCTCATTCTCGTCTTCATCCTATCCTCATTCTCATCCTCCTCCTATCCTCAACCTCATCCTATCCTCAACCTCATCCTATCCTCAACCTCATCCTATACTCATTCTAATCCTCATCCTAATCTCATCCATCCTCATCCTCATTCTATCCTCTTCCCCATCGTCATCCTCGTCCTCATCCTCATCCTCATCGTCATCCTCTTCCTCATCCTATCCTTATCCTCATCCTCAT
>NW_017722741.1:0-201 GCF_001865875.1 Lupinus angustifolius | reverse complement strand
CATCCTCATCCTCTTCCACATTCTCATCCTCATCCTATCCTCATCCTCATCCTCTACTCATTCTCATCCTCATTCTACTCCTAATCCTATCCTCATCCTCATTCTCATGCTCATCCTATCCTCATTCTCGTCCTCATCCTACCCTCATTCTCATCCTCATTCTCGTCCTAATCCTATCTTCATCCTCGTCCTCGTCCTCCT
>NW_017722740.1:0-393 GCF_001865875.1 Lupinus angustifolius | reverse complement strand
ATCCTCATCCTCATCCTCATCCTCATCCTCGTCCTATCCTCATCCCATCCTTATCATCATCCCCATCCTCATCCTCATCCTTATCCTATCCTCATCCTCATCCTATCCTCTTCCTTATCCTCATCCTCGTCCTCCTCCAATCCTCATCCTCGTCCTCATTCACATCCTAGCCTCAGCCTCATTCTCGTCGACGTCCTATCTTCATCCTCATCCTCATTCTCATCCTCGTCCTCATCTTATCCTCATCCTCATTCTCGTCGTCATCCTCTTCTTCTTCCTCATCCTCATCCTATCTTCATCATAATCCTAACCTCATCCTCATCCTCATCCTCATCCTCATCCTCATCCTCATCCTCATCCTCATCCTCATCCTCATCCTCATCCTCATCCTCA
>NW_017722739.1:0-1931 GCF_001865875.1 Lupinus angustifolius | reverse complement strand
TCCTCATCCTATCCTCATCCTCATTCTCGTCCTCATCCTATCCTCATCATCATTCTCGTCCTCATCCTATCCTCATCCTTATCCTCTTCCTCTCATCCTCATTCTCGTCCTCATCCTATCCTCATCCTCAGCCTCTTCCTCATCCTCATCCTCATCCTCATCCTCATCCTAATCCTCATCCTCCTCCTCATCCTATCCTCATCCTCATCCTCATCTGTATCCTCTTCCAAATTCTCATTCTCATCCTAATCCTATCCGATCCTCATCCTCGTCCTCATCCTCATCCTCATCCTATCCGATCCTCATCCTCGTCCTCATGATCATTCTTATCCTCATCCTATCTTCATCCTCTTCCTATCCTCATCCTCCTCCTATCCTCATCCTCGTGCTCATTCGCATCCTATACTCATCCTCGTCCTTATCCTCATCCTCATCATCATCCTCATCCTCATCCTCTTCCTCATCCTCATCCTATTCCACCTCCTCATCCTCATCCTCATCCTATCCTCATTCTGATCCTCCTCTTATCCTCAACATCATCCTCATCCTCATCCTCATCCACTTTCTCATCCTCATCCTATTCTCATCCTCATCGTCATCCTCATCCTATCCTTATCCTCATTTTCGTCCACATCCTATCCTCATCCTATCCTCATTCTCATTCGCGTCCTCATCCTATCGTCTTCCTCATCCTCATCCTAATCTCATTCTCATTCTCGTCGTCATCCTTTCCTCTTCCTCATCCTCATCCTCCTCCTCATCCTCCTAATATCCTCATTCTCATCCTCCTCCTATCCTCATCCTCATCCTAACCTCACCCTCATCCTCATCCTCTTAGTCATCCTCATCCTCATTTTCGTCCTCATCCTCGTCCTCATCCTAATCCTCAACCTCATCCTATCCTCTACCACATCCTCATCCTATCCAATCCTCATCCTCGTCCTCATCATCATTCTCATCCTCATCTTATCTTCATCCTCTTCCTATCCTCATCCTCCTCCTATCCTCATCCTCGTTCTCATTCGCATCCTATACTCATCCTCATCCTTAGCCTCATCCTTATCCTCATCCTCTTCCTCATCCTCATCCTCATCGTTATCCTATCCTCATCATCATCCTCATTCTCATCCTCACCCTATTCTCATCTTCATCCTCATCCTCATCCTATCCTCATCCCATCCTCATCCTCGCCCTCATCCTATCCTGATCCTCATTCTCGTCCTCATCCTATCCTCATCCTCCTCCACATCCTATACTCATCCTCATTCTCGTCCTCATCGTATCCTCATCCTCATCGTCATCCTATCCTCATTCTCATTCTCGTCCTCATCCTATCCTCTTCCTCATCCTCATCGTATCCTCATTCTCATTCTCGTCCTAATCCTTTCCTCTTCCTGATCCTCATCCTCCTCCTCATCCTCCTCTTCATCCTATCCTCATTCTGATCCTCCTCCTATCCTCATCATCATCCTCATCCTAATCCACTTCCTCATCCTCATCATAAGCTCATCCTTATCCTATCCTGATCCTCATCCTCATCCTATCTTTATCCTTATTCTTTTCCTAATCCTATCCTCATCCTCGTCTTCATCCTATCCTCGTCCTCATCCTCATCCTCATCCTCCTCTTCATCCTATCCTCACTTTGATCCTCCTCCTATCCTCATCATCATCCTTATCCTCATCCTAATCCACTTCCTCATCGTCATCCTATTCTCATCCTCATCCTATTGTCATCCTCGTACTCATCCAATCCTTATCCTCTTTCTCGTCCTCATCCTATCCTCATCCTCATCCTCATCCTCATGTTGTCCACATTCTCATTCTCGTCCTCATCCTATCCTCTTCCTCACCCTCATCCTATCCTCAATATCATTCTCGTCCTCATCCTTTCCTCCTCCTCATCCTCATCCTCCTCCTCATCCTCCTCTT
>NW_017722738.1:0-337 GCF_001865875.1 Lupinus angustifolius | reverse complement strand
CTCATTCTCATCCTCATCCTATCCTCATCCTCATCCTCATCCTATCCTATCCTCATCCTCGTCCTCATGATCATTCTTATCCTCATCCTATCTTCATCCTCTTCCTATCCTCATCCTGCTCCTATCCTCATCCTCGTGCTCATTCGCATCCTATACTCAACCTAATCCTTATCCTCATCCTTATCCTCATCCTCTTCCTCATGCTCATCCAAATCGACTTCCTCATCCTCATCCTATCCACTACCTCATCCTCATCCTATCCTCATTCTTATCCTCCTCTTATCCTCATCATCATCCTCATCCTCATCCTCATCCTCATCCTCCTCCTCATCCTATC
>NW_017722737.1:0-2231 GCF_001865875.1 Lupinus angustifolius | reverse complement strand
CTCCTCCTCATCCTATCCTCATCCTCATTCTCGTCCTCATCCTATCCTCATCCTCAGCCTCTTCCTCATAATCGTCCTCATCCTCATCCTCATCCTCATTCTCATCCCCCTCCTCATTCTATCCTCATCCTCTACCTCATTCTACTCGTCATCCTATCCTTGTCCTCATCCTCATCATATCCTAATTCTCATTCTCGTCCTCGTCATATCTTCCTCCGTATCCTCATCCTCCTCCTCATCCATATCCTCATCCTTATCCTATCCTCATACTCATTCCCGTCCTCATCTTATCCTCGTCCTCTTCCTCATCCTATCCTCATCCTCATCCTGATCGTCATCCACATCCACATCCTCTACCTCATCCTCATCCTATCCTCTTCCTTATCCTCATCTACGTCCTCACCCTCGTCCTCATCCTATCCTCATCCTCGTCCTCATCCACATCCTATTCTCATCCTCATTCTCGTCCTCATCCTATCCTCATCCTCAACCTCGTCGTCATCCTATCCTTATCCTCATTCTCGTCCTCATGCTATCCTCATCCTCATCCTCATCCTCATGCTCGTCCTCATCCTATCCTCATCCTCATCCTCTTCCACATTCTCATCCTCATCCAAACCTCATCCTCATCCTCATTCTCGTCCTCATCCTATCCTCCTCCTCATCCTCATCCTATCCTCATTCTCATTCTCGTCCTCATCCTTTCCTCTTCCTCTTCCTCGTCCTCCTCCTCATCCTCCTCTTAATCGTATCCTCATTCTCTTCCTCCTCATATGCTTATCCTCATCCTCCTACTCCTCATTCTCCTCTTAATCCTATCCTCATTCTCATCCTCTTCCTATCCTTATCCTCATCCTCCTCCTCATCCTCTTCCTCATCCTCATCCTCATCCGCATCCTCATCCTCATCCGCATCCTCATCCTCATCCGCATCCTCATCCTCATCCGCATCCTCATCCTCATCCGCATCCTCATCCTCATCCGCATCCTCATCCTCATCCGCATCCTCATCCTCATCCGCATCCTCATCCTCATCCGCATCCTCATCCTCATCCGCATCCTCATCCTCATCCGCATCCTCATCCTCATCCGCATCCTCATCCTCATCCGCATCCTCATCCTCATCCGCATCCTCATCCTCATCCGCATCCTCATCCTCATCCGCATCCTCATCCTCATCCGCATCCTCATCCTCATCCGCATCCTCATCCTCATCCGCATCCTCATCCTCATCCGCATCCTCATCCTCATCCGCATCCTCATCCTCATCCGCATCCTCATCCTCATCCGCATCCTCATCCTCATCCGCATCCTCATCCTCATCCGCATCCTCATCCTCATCCGCATCCTCATCCTCATCCGCATCCTCATCCTCATCCGCATCCTCATCCTCATCCGCATCCTCATCCTCATCCGCATCCTCATCCTCATCCGCATCCTCATCCTCATCCGCATCCTCATCCTCATCCGCATCCTCATCCTCATCCGCATCCTCATCCTCATCCGCATCCTCATCCTCATCCGCATCCTCATCCTCATCCGCATCCTCATCCTCATCCGCATCCTCATCCTCATCCGCATCCTCATCCTCATCCGCATCCTCATCCTCATCCGCATCCTCATCCTCATCCGCATCCTCATCCTCATCCGCATCCTCATCCTCATCCGCATCCTCATCCTCATCCGCATCCTCATCCTCATCCGCATCCTCATCCTCATCCGCATCCTCATCCTCATCCGCATCCTCATCCTCATCCGCATCCTCATCCTCATCCGCATCCTCATCCTCATCCCTATTCTCATCTTCATCCTCATCCTATCCTCTTCCTCATCCTCATTCTCGTCTTCACCCTATCCTCATCCTCATTCTCGTCCTAATCCTACCCTCATCCTCAGCCTCAGCCTCATCTTCACCCTATCCTCATCCTCATTCTCGTCTTCACCCTATCCTCATCCTCATCCTCTTCCTCGTCCTCATCCTATCCTCATTCTCATCCTATCCTCATCCTCATTCGCGTCCTCATCCTATCCTCATCCTCATCCACCTCCTCATCCTCTTCCTCATCCTATCCTTATCCTCATCCTCATCATCTTCCACATTCTCATCCTCATCTTATCCTCATCCTCATCCTCATCCTCATATTCCTCCGATCCACGTCCTCATCCTATCCTCATCCAATCCTCAACCTCATCCTCATTCTCATCCTATCCTCATCTTATCCTCATCCTCAT
>NW_017722736.1:0-350 GCF_001865875.1 Lupinus angustifolius | reverse complement strand
TCATCCTTTTCCACATTCTCATCCTCATCCTACCCTCATCCTCATCCTCATTCTCGTCCTCATCCTATGCCCCTCCTCATCCTGATTCTATCCTCATTCTCATTCTCGTCCTCATCCTTTCCTCTTCCTCATTCTCATCCTCATCCTCCTCCTCTTCATCCTATCCTCTTCCTCATCCTCATACCGATCCTAACCGCATCATCATCCTCATCCTCATCCTCATCCTCATCCTAATCCTCATCCTCATCCTCATCCTCGTCTTCATCCTATCCTCATCCTCATTCTCATCCTAACCCTATCCTCATCCTCATCCTCTTCGTCGTCCTCATCCTATCCTCATCCTCATCCTA
>NW_017722735.1:0-478 GCF_001865875.1 Lupinus angustifolius | reverse complement strand
CATCCTCATCCTCCTCCTCATCCTACTCTTAATCCGATCCTCAGTCTCATCCTCCTCCTATCCATATCCTCATCCTCTTCCTCATCCTCATCCTCCTCCTCATCCTATTCTTATCCTCATCCGCATTCTCATCCTCATCTATCCTTTTCCTCATCCTCATTCTACTCCTCATCCTATCCTCCTTCTCATCCTCATCCTCCTCCTCATCCTATTCTTATCCTCATCCGCATTCTCATCCTCATCTATCCTTTTCCTCATCCTCATTCTACTCCTCATCCTATCCTCATTCTCATTCTCGTCCTCATCCTTTCCTCTTCCTCATCCTTATCCTATCCTCATCCCCATCCTCATCCTCATCCTACCTGCTTCCTTATCCTCATCCTCTTCCTCATCCTTATCCTATCCTCATACTCGTCCTCATCCACATGTTATCCTCATCCTCATTCTCGTCCTAATCCTATCCTCATCCTCATCCTAA
>NW_017722733.1:0-805 GCF_001865875.1 Lupinus angustifolius | reverse complement strand
CATCCTCGTCCTCATTCTCGTCCTCATCCTATCCTCATCCTGCTCCTCATCCTACCCTTATCCTCATCCTCATCCTCATCCTCTTCCACATTCTCATCCTCATCCTATCCTCATCCCCATCCTCATCCTCGTCCTCATTCTCGTCCTCATCCTAACCTCCTCCTCATCCTCATCCTATCCTCATTCTCATTCTCGTCCTCATGCTTTCCTCATCCTCATCCTCATCCTCATCCTCCTCTTCATCCTATCCTCCTTCTCATACTCCTCATATCCTCGTCCTCATCCTCATCCTAACCTCATCCTCATCCTATACTCTTCTTCATCCTCATCCCAATCCTATCCTCATCCTCATCCTAATCCTCATCCTCAAGCTCATCCTCCTCTTATCCGCATCCTCGTCCTCATCCTCATCCTCATCCTATCCTCATCCTCATTCTCATGCTCCTATTATCCTCATCCTCGTCCTCATCCTCATCCGCATCCTAATCCTCATCCTCATCCTCTTCCACATTCTCATCCTCATCCTATCCTCATCCTCGTCCTCTTCCTATCCTAATCCTATCCTCATCGTCATCCTCTTACTAAACCTCACCCTACCCTCATTCTCATTCTCGTCCTCATCCCATCCTCATCCTCATCCTCATGCTCGTCCTCATCCTCATCCTCTTCCATATTTTCATCCTCATCCTAGTCTCATCCTCATCATCATTCTCGTCTTCATCCTATCCTCCTCCTCATCCTCATCCTATCCTCATTCTCATTCTCGTCCTCATCCTTTCCTCTTCCTCATTCTCATCCTCCTCCT
>NW_017722732.1:0-436 GCF_001865875.1 Lupinus angustifolius | reverse complement strand
CATTCTACTCCTCATCCTATCCCCGTCCTAATCCTCATTCTCAATCTTGTCCTCATCCTATCCGCCTCCTTATCCTCATCCTCATCCTTATCCTATCCTAATCCTCATCCTCATCCTACCCTCTTCCTTATGCTCATCCTCTTCCCCATCCTTATCATATCCTCATACTCGTCCTCATCCACATGCTATCCTCATCCTCATTCTCGTCCTATTCCTATCCTCATCCTCATCCTCATCCTTGTCCTCACCCTATCCTCATCCTCATCCTCTTCCTTGTCCACATCCTATCCTCATCCTCATCATATCCTGATCCTCATCCTCATTCTCGTCCTCATCCAATCCTCATCCTCTTCCTCATCCTATCCTTATCCTCATGCTCATCCTCATCCTCTTCCACATTCTCATCCTCATCCTATCCTCATCCTCATCCTCATCC
>NW_017722731.1:0-3484 GCF_001865875.1 Lupinus angustifolius | reverse complement strand
CATTCTCATCGTCATCCTATTCTCATCCTCATCCTCATCCTCATTCTCGTCCTCATCCTTTCCTCATCCTCATCCTAATCCTCGTCCTCATCCTCCTCTTAATCCACATTCTCATCGTCATCCTATCCCCATCCTCATCCTCATCCTCTTCCTCATCCTCATCCTCATTCTCCTCCTCATCCTATACTCTTCCTCATCCTCATCCTATCCTCATCCTCATCCTCCTCCTCATCCTATCCTCATCCTCATTCTCGTCCTCATCCTATCCTCCTCCTCATCCTCATCCTATCCTCATTCTCGTTGTCATCCTTTCCTCTTCCTCATCCTCATCCTCATTCTCCTCCTCATCCTATACTCTTCCTCATCCTCATCCTATCCTCATCCTCATCCTCCTCCTCATCCTATCCTCATCCTCATTCTCGTCCTCATCCTATCCTCCTCCTCATCCTCATCCTATCCTCATTCTCGTTGTCATCCTTTCCTCTTCCTCATCCTCATCCTCATTCTCCTCCTCATCCTATACTCTTCCTCATCCTCATCCTATCCTCATCCTCATCCTCCTCCTCATCCTATCCTCATCCTCATTCTCGTCCTCATCCTATCCTCCTCCTCATCCTCATCCTATCCTCATTCTCGTTGTCATCCTTTCCTCTTCCTCATCCTCATCCTCATTCTCCTCCTCATCCTATACTCTTCCTCATCCTCATCCTATCCTCATCCTCATCCTCCTCCTCATCCTATCCTCATCCTCATTCTCGTCCTCATCCTATCCTCCTCCTCATCCTCATCCTATCCTCATTCTCGTTGTCATCCTTTCCTCTTCCTCATCCTCATCCTCATTCTCCTCCTCATCCTATACTCTTCCTCATCCTCATCCTATCCTCATCCTCATCCTCCTCCTCATCCTATCCTCATCCTCATTCTCGTCCTCATCCTATCCTCCTCCTCATCCTCATCCTATCCTCATTCTCGTTGTCATCCTTTCCTCTTCCTCATCCTCATCCTCATTCTCCTCCTCATCCTATACTCTTCCTCATCCTCATCCTATCCTCATCCTCATCCTCCTCCTCATCCTATCCTCATCCTCATTCTCGTCCTCATCCTATCCTCCTCCTCATCCTCATCCTATCCTCATTCTCGTTGTCATCCTTTCCTCTTCCTCATCCTCATCCTCATTCTCCTCCTCATCCTATACTCTTCCTCATCCTCATCCTATCCTCATCCTCATCCTCCTCCTCATCCTATCCTCATCCTCATTCTCGTCCTCATCCTATCCTCCTCCTCATCCTCATCCTATCCTCATTCTCGTTGTCATCCTTTCCTCTTCCTCATCCTCATCCTCATTCTCCTCCTCATCCTATACTCTTCCTCATCCTCATCCTATCCTCATCCTCATCCTCCTCCTCATCCTATCCTCATCCTCATTCTCGTCCTCATCCTATCCTCCTCCTCATCCTCATCCTATCCTCATTCTCGTTGTCATCCTTTCCTCTTCCTCATCCTCATCCTCATTCTCCTCCTCATCCTATACTCTTCCTCATCCTCATCCTATCCTCATCCTCATCCTCCTCCTCATCCTATCCTCATCCTCATTCTCGTCCTCATCCTATCCTCCTCCTCATCCTCATCCTATCCTCATTCTCGTTGTCATCCTTTCCTCTTCCTCATCCTCATCCTCATTCTCCTCCTCATCCTATACTCTTCCTCATCCTCATCCTATCCTCATCCTCATCCTCCTCCTCATCCTATCCTCATCCTCATTCTCGTCCTCATCCTATCCTCCTCCTCATCCTCATCCTATCCTCATTCTCGTTGTCATCCTTTCCTCTTCCTCATCCTCATCCTCATTCTCCTCCTCATCCTATACTCTTCCTCATCCTCATCCTATCCTCATCCTCATCCTCCTCCTCATCCTATCCTCATCCTCATTCTCGTCCTCATCCTATCCTCCTCCTCATCCTCATCCTATCCTCATTCTCGTTGTCATCCTTTCCTCTTCCTCATCCTCATCCTCATTCTCCTCCTCATCCTATACTCTTCCTCATCCTCATCCTATCCTCATCCTCATCCTCCTCCTCATCCTATCCTCATCCTCATTCTCGTCCTCATCCTATCCTCCTCCTCATCCTCATCCTATCCTCATTCTCGTTGTCATCCTTTCCTCTTCCTCATCCTCATCCTCATTCTCCTCCTCATCCTATACTCTTCCTCATCCTCATCCTATCCTCATCCTCATCCTCCTCCTCATCCTATCCTCATCCTCATTCTCGTCCTCATCCTATCCTCCTCCTCATCCTCATCCTATCCTCATTCTCGTTGTCATCCTTTCCTCTTCCTCATCCTCATCCTCATTCTCCTCCTCATCCTATACTCTTCCTCATCCTCATCCTATCCTCATCCTCATCCTCCTCCTCATCCTATCCTCATCCTCATTCTCGTCCTCATCCTATCCTCCTCCTCATCCTCATCCTATCCTCATTCTCGTTGTCATCCTTTCCTCTTCCTCATCCTCATCCTCATTCTCCTCCTCATCCTATACTCTTCCTCATCCTCATCCTATCCTCATCCTCATCCTCCTCCTCATCCTATCCTCATCCTCATTCTCGTCCTCATCCTATCCTCCTCCTCATCCTCATCCTATCCTCATTCTCGTTGTCATCCTTTCCTCTTCCTCATCCTCATCCTCATTCTCCTCCTCATCCTATACTCTTCCTCATCCTCATCCTATCCTCATCCTCATCCTCCTCCTCATCCTATCCTCATCCTCATTCTCGTCCTCATCCTATCCTCCTCCTCATCCTCATCCTATCCTCATTCTCGTTGTCATCCTTTCCTCTTCCTCATCCTCATCCTCATTCTCCTCCTCATCCTATACTCTTCCTCATCCTCATCCTATCCTCATCCTCATCCTCCTCCTCATCCTATCCTCATCCTCATTCTCGTCCTCATCCTATCCTCCTCCTCATCCTCATCCTATCCTCATTCTCGTTGTCATCCTTTCCTCTTCCTCATCCTCATCCTCATTCTCCTCCTCATCCTATACTCTTCCTCATCCTCATCCTATCCTCATCCTCATCCTCCTCCTCATCCTATCCTCATCCTCATTCTCGTCCTCATCCTATCCTCCTCCTCATCCTCATCCTATCCTCATTCTCGTTGTCATCCTTTCCTCTTCCTCATCCTCATCCTCATTCTCCTCCTCATCCTATACTCTTCCTCATCCTCATCCTATCCTCATCCTCATCCTCCTCCTCATCCTATCCTCATCCTCATTCTCGTCCTCATCCTATCCTCCTCCTCATCCTCATCCTATCCTCATTCTCGTTGTCATCCTCATCCTATCCTCATTCTCGTTGTCATCCTTTCCTCTTCCTCATCCTCATCCTCATTCTCGTTCTCATCCTCCTCTTCATCCTATCTTCATTCTCATCCTCCTCCCAACCTCATTCTCATCCTCATCTTCATCCTCATCCTCATCCTAACC
>NW_017722730.1:0-808 GCF_001865875.1 Lupinus angustifolius | reverse complement strand
CATCCTCCTCCTCATCCTCATCCTCATCATATCCTCGTTCTCATTCTCGTCCTCATCCTTTCCTATTCTTCATCCTCATCCTCATCCTCATCCTCATCATCATCCTCATCCTATCGTCTTCCTCATCCTCATCCTCATCCTCATCCCGATCCTATCCTCATCCTCATCCTCATCCCAATGCAATGGCTGAGTTAGCTGCGTGGACCACAAAGGATGCACAGGCTATCACTTGGATTCTAGGCTCAATTGAGTCTCAAATGGTTAACAACCTGCGTTCATTTTCGACTGCAAAGGAGATGTGGGATTACTTGAAGCATATCTACAATCAAAACAACACTGCTAAGCGCTTTCAATTGGAACTAGACATCGCTAATTACAAACAAGATAATCTGTCCATCCAAGATTATTACTCAGGATTCCTTAACCTTTGGGCTGAACACTCAGCCATTCTACATGCTGATGTTCCCAAGGATTCGCTGGCTGCCATTCAAGAAGTTTATGAAGTCAGTAAGCGGGATCAGTTCCTCATGAAGCTCAGGCCAGATTTCGACGTTACTCGTGCTGCTTTATTAAATAGGAATCCTTTGCCGTCTTTGGACGTGTGTGTTGGAGAATTACTTCGAGAAGAACAACGTCTTCTCACTCAAGGAGCCATGTCACGTGATAGCAATGCTTTGGACGCTATCACTGTTGCCTATTCTGCTCAAGGAAGAGGTAAAGGCAGAGACATGAGACAAGTTCAATGTTATTCATGTAAGCAATTTGGACATATTGCTAAGCACTGTTCCAAGAAATTTTGCAACTATTG
>NW_017722729.1:0-372 GCF_001865875.1 Lupinus angustifolius | reverse complement strand
TGCTTTGTTCACTTACCATCTATTGAACGTCACAAACTTGGGCCACAATCTGTTAAGTGTGCATTTATGGGTTATAGTAGCATTCACAAGGGGTTCAAGTGTTATGATGTTGCTGCCAATCGTATACGCACATCAAGGAATGTGATTTTCTTTGATGATCAATATTTTTTTCCTAGTCAAGCACCTAGCTCGCTTGTTTTGGCTACTCTTCCTAACTTTGATGAGGTGCCTCATGCTATCGAGCGCTTCACACCAGGGATTGTTTATATCAGACGCCAACCCACTTTGCCACATCCCGACGCTGACCCCTCTCCTGAGGATGCTGACATATCTCCTGATCCTACACCACTTCGAAAGTCAACTCGCATTTCT
>NW_017722728.1:0-2276 GCF_001865875.1 Lupinus angustifolius | reverse complement strand
GAACCGTTCACTATATGGCCTCAAACAGGCTCCTCGGGCATGGTATAACAAGTTTCGGTCTACTCTACAAGGCTTCTCTTTTCTTCAGAGCCAATATGATTCATCTTTATTTATTCATAAAACACAAGTTGGTATTGTTCTTCTACTTATTTATGTTGATGACATGGTCATCACTGGCTCTGATGATGTTTCCATACAACACCTCAAACGCCAGCTCCAAGCTTCGTTTCAGATGAAGGATCTAGGTTGCCTACACTACTTTTTGGGCCTCGAGGTTCATTCTAACTCCAATTGTGTTTTACATCACCAACATAAATATACAGAGGATTTAATTTCTTTGGTTGGTCTTCAAATGACTAATCATGTTGATACTCCTTTGGAAGTCAATGTCAAGTATCACCGTGATGAGGGTGACATTCTACCTAATCCTCTACTATATCGCCAATTAGTAGGCAGCCTAAATTACTTGACTATTACCCGTCCTGACATCTCCTTTGCAGTCCAGCAAGTTAGCCAATTTATGCACACACCACGCCATCTTCATTTGGCTGG
The DNA here is from genome assembly GCF_001865875.1 of Lupinus angustifolius. NCBI lineage: Eukaryota > Viridiplantae > Streptophyta > Magnoliopsida > Fabales > Fabaceae > Lupinus > Lupinus angustifolius. Next base: position 1,724 of record NW_017722728.1, on the reverse strand, counting down.
TGTTCGCCGTACCATTCATTACTTGAAAGGAACTTCTCATCGTGGGTTGTTTTTCCCAGCCGGTTCCTCTCTTCAATTGCTTGGCTACAGTGATGCAGATTGGGCTGGTTGCCCAGATACTCGCCGATCCGTCACTGGCTGGTGCATGTTCCTAGGTCCAGCACTTATTTCTTAGAAGAGCAAAAACCAATCACAGGTTTCTAAATCTTCTACTGAATCTGAATACCGAGCTATGTCTCTGGCATGTTCTGAAATTATTTGGCTTCGTGGTCTTTTGGCTGACCTTGGCTTTCCTCAACCCAATGCCACGCCTCTCCTTGCTGACAATACTAGTGCTATTCAAATTGCCGCCAATCCCGTTTTTCATGAACGTACTAAGCACATTGAGGTAGATTGTCATTCCATTCGGGAAGCCTATGATGATCATATCATTTCCCTTCCACATGTGACCTCTACACTTCAGCTAGCATATATTTTTACCAAGGCTGTTCCTTGTCCTCGTCACCAGTTTCTCATTAGCAAATTGATGCTTCTGGATTAGCCGCATCAATTTGAGGGGGGATGTTAGGCAAGGATTCAGCAGAATCCATTTTATCATAATGGCTATAAATGTATATAGTTGATTTCCTACTATTAGTTATATAAATTAGGAAATCATATATTCACATATTCATTGTATTTATTTAGGTTTCCTAATATTCAGACTACGAAATAGGAAATGCAATAATCATGTAATTATTAGTTGTAAATGGGAAATATTCCCATTAAATAATGATGTACTATATATATGAGGGAGGAATAAGAAAAAAAGAATCAAGCCAATTTTGTGATTACCGAGTAGAGTTTGATTGCAAAAGAAGTAATAAGAAAATAACAACTTCTTAACTAATGCAAACTAACTAATAACTAATACATTTAACACATTACACGTGTGCTAAAATGCTAGGAGGCTCTGCCACTAAACCATTCACATAATCAAGCCAAAACAGATCAAGAATGGCCTTGGTGTGAAAACAGAGTGGCTAGCAGCTTTGTATAATGCAGTCTAGCCATGTGTTGCAACCTTGGTGTAATATGGTCCAATCGTCCTAGTTTCCTTGTCTTGATCACGAGCTACTTATCCTTAGCATGGATTGTCTACAATAGTAGAAGACTTCCTCATGCACTTAAGGCATGGGGCATGATAAGTGGAATAATTTTGAATTAAGTTTGCAACAATATTGTTCTTTTAATAACTATAAATTAGATTTTTTTTAACGAAAGCAAAATCTAAAGAAGAAAAGTTGCAGAACTTTAAGAGAGATGGTTAGAGAGATTCAATATCCTCATGCTCATTCTCGTCCTCATCCTATCCACTTCCTCATCCTCATCCTCATCCTCTTCCTAATCCTCATCCTCATCCTATCCTCATCCTCATCCTATTCCTCATTCTCGTCCTCATCCTATCTTCATCCTCGTCCTCATCCTCATCCTCATCCTCATCCCGATCTTATCCTCCTCCTCATCCTAATCCTCATCCCTATCCACGTCCTCATCCTCATTTTCCATCTCCTCCTATCCTCAACCTCTTGGTCTTCCTCATCCTATCCTCATCCTCATCCTCATCCTCTTCCACATTCTCATCCTCATCCTCATCCTCGTCCTCATCTATCCTAATCCTTACCCTCATCCTCATCCTCATCCTCATCCTCATTCTTATCCTCATCCTATCTTCATCCTCTTCC
>NW_017722727.1:0-532 GCF_001865875.1 Lupinus angustifolius | reverse complement strand
TCCTCCTTATCCTCATCCTCTTCCTCAACCTCATCCTCATCCTTATCCTATCCTCATCCTCATCGTCATCCTATCCTCTTCCTTATCCTCTTCCTCTTCCTCATCCTCGTCTTCATCCTATCCTCATCCTTGTCCTCGTCCTCGTCCTCATCCTCCTCTTCATCCTATCCTCATTCTCTTCCTCCTCTTATCCTCATCCTCATTCTCATCCTATCCTCATCCTCATCATATCCCCAACCTCATCCTCATCCTATCCTATCCTTATCCTCGTCCTCATCCTCAATCTTATCCTCATCCTATCTTTATCCTCTTCCTATCCTCATCCTCCTCCTATCCTCATCCTCGTTCTCATTCGCGTTCTATTATCATCCTCATCCTTATCCTCATCCTCATCATCTTCCTCATCCTATCCTCATCCTCATCCTCTTGCACATTCTCATCCTCATCCTATCCTCATCCTCACCCTCATTCTCGTCCTCATCCTATCCTCCTCCTCATCCTCATCCTATCCTCATTCTCATTCTCGTCTTCA
>NW_017722726.1:0-372 GCF_001865875.1 Lupinus angustifolius | reverse complement strand
TCCTCATCCTTATCCTCATCCTCATCCTCTTCCTCATCCTCATCCTTATCCTCATCCTCATCCTCATCCTCATCCTCTTCCTCATCTTCATCGTCATCGTCATCCTCCTCCGATACTCATCCTATCCTCATCCTCATCCTATTCTTCATCCTCATCCTCATCCTCATCCACATTCTCATCCCCATCCTATCCTCATCCTCATCATCGTCCTCATCCTATCCACATCCTCGTCCTCATCGTTATCCTATCGTTATCCTCATTCTCGTCCTCCTCTTGTCCTCATCCTCGTCCTCATCCTCGTCCTCATCCTCATCCTCATCCTCATCCTCCTCCACATTCTCATCCTCATCCTATCCTCATCCTCATCCTCAT
>NW_017722725.1:0-534 GCF_001865875.1 Lupinus angustifolius | reverse complement strand
CTCATCATAATCCTCTTCCTCAACCAGATCCTCATCCTCCTCTTCATCCTATCCTCATTCTCATCCTCCTCCTATCCTAATCCTCATCCTCATCCTTATCCTAACCTCATCCTCATCCTCATCCTCATTCTCATCCTCATCCTATCCTCATCCTCATCCTCGTCCTCTTCCTATCCTGATCCTATCCTCATCGTCATCCTATCCTCATTCTCGTTCTTGTCCTCATCCTATCCTCTTCCTCATCCTAATCCTCATCCTCATCCTCATCCTCCTCCTCCTCATCTTATCCTCATCCTCATCCTCGTTATACTCCCCATCCTATCCTCGTCCTCATCCTATCCTCATTCTCATCCTCATCCTATCCTCATTTTCATTCTCGTCCTTATCCTCATCCTCATCCTCATCCTCATCCTCATCCTCATCCTTATCCTCACCCTCATCCTCATCCTCATCCTCATCCTCTTCCTCATCTTCATCCTCATCCAATCCTCATCCTGATCCTCATCCTCATCCTCATCCTATCCTCATCCTCAT
>NW_017722724.1:0-923 GCF_001865875.1 Lupinus angustifolius | reverse complement strand
CCTCATCCTTGTCGTCATCCTCATCCTCATCCCCATCCTAATCCACTTCCTCATCCTCATCCTATTCTCATCCTACTCCTATCATGATCCTCGTCCTCATCCTATCCTCGTCCTCCTCCTCATCCTAACCTGATCTACATTCTCGTCCTCATTCTATCCTCGTCCCCATCCTCTTCCTCATCCTCATCCTCCTCCTCATCCTATCCATATCCTTATCCACATTCTGATCCTCATCCTATCCTCATCCTCATCCTCATCCTCATTCTACTCCTCATCCTATCCTCATGCTATCCGTATCCTCATTCTCCTCCTCATCCTCGTCCTCATCCTATCCTCATCCTCATCCTCTTTCTCCTCCTCATCCTATCCTCATTCTCATCTTTGTCCTCATCCTATCCTCATCCTCATTCTCGTCCTCGTCCCATCCTCTTCCTCATCCTCATCCTATCCTCATCCTCATCCTCTTCCACATTCTCATCCTCATCTTATCCTCATCCTCATCCTCTTCCACATTCTCATCCTCATCTTATCCTCATCCTCATCCTCTTCCACATTCTCATCCTCATCTTATCCTCATCCTCATCCTCTTCCACATTCTCATCCTCATCTTATCCTCATCCTCATCCTCTTCCACATTCTCATCCTCATCTTATCCTCATCCTCATCCTCTTTCTCCTCCTCATCCTATCCTCATGCTATCCGTATCCTCATTCTCCTCCTCATCCTCGTCCTCATCCTATCCTCATCCTCATCCTAATCTCATCCTCATCCTCATCCTCATCCTACCCTCTTCCTCATCCTTATCCTCATCCCGATCCTATCCTCATCTTCGTCCTCATCCTCATCATCGTCCTCATCCTATCCTGATCCTCGTCCTCATCCTATCCTCATCTTCATCCTCGTCCTCATCCTATCCTCATCCT
>NW_017722723.1:0-315 GCF_001865875.1 Lupinus angustifolius | reverse complement strand
CTCATCCTCGTCCTCATCGTCGTCCTCATCCTCTTGGTCATTCTCATCCTCTACCTCATCCTATCCTTATCCTCATCCTCATCCTCTTCCACATTCTCATCCTCATTCTCGCCATCATCATCCTCCACATCTTATCCTCATCCTCCTCCTATCCCCATCCTCCTCTTATCCTCCTCCTATTCTCATCCTCATCCTATCCTCATCCTCATTCTCGTCCTCATCCTTGTCCTCATCCTCATCCCATCCTCATCCTCATCCTCTTTCTCCTCCTCATCCTATCCTCATCCTCATCCTCATCCTCATCCTCATTCTCGT
>NW_017722722.1:0-372 GCF_001865875.1 Lupinus angustifolius | reverse complement strand
ATCCTCATCCTCATCCTCATTCTCGTCCTCATCCTATCCTCATCCTCATCCTATCCTCATCCTCATCCTCATTCTCGTCCTCATCCTATCCTCTTCCTCGTGCTCATTCTCATACTCATCCTCATCCTATCCTCTTCCTTATGCTCATCCTCATCCCGATCCTATCCTCATCCTATTCTCATCCTCCTTCTATCCTCATCCTCATTCTCGTCATCATCCTCCTCCACATCTTATCCTCATCCTCCTCCTATCCTCATCCTCCTCTTATCTTCCTCCTATTCTCATCCTCATCCTATCCTCATCCTCATTCTCGTCCTCATCCTCATTCTCGTCCTCATCCTTGTCCTCATCCTCGTCCTCATCCTATCCTCA
>NW_017722721.1:0-830 GCF_001865875.1 Lupinus angustifolius | reverse complement strand
GATCCTATCGTCATCCTATTCTCATCCTCATATCCTCATCCTCATTCTCGTCCTCATCCTACTCCACATCCTATCCTCATCTTCCTCATATCCTCATCCGCATCCTCATTCTCGTCCTCATCCTCATCCTCCTCCTCATCCTTATCCTATCCTCGTCCTCTTCCTCATCCTCATCCTCCTCATCATCCTATCCTTATCCTCATCCAAATTGTCATCCTCATCCTATCCTCGTCCTCATTCTCATCCTCCTCCTCATCCTCTTCCTCATCTTAATTCTCATCCTATCCTCATCCTCATTCTCGTCCTAATACTATCTTCATCCTCATCCTTGTCCTCATCATATCCTCATCCTCATTCTCGTCCTTATCCTATCCTCATCCCATACTCATCATCGTCCTCCTTCTCGTCCTCATCCTATCCTGATCCTCATCCTTCCTCATCCTATCCTGATCCTGATCCTCATCCTCATCCTCTTCCACATTCTCATCCTCATCCTATCCTCATCCTCATCCTCATTCTAGTCCTCATCCTATCCTCCTCCTCATCCTCATTCTATCCTCATACTCATTCTCGTCCTCATCCACATTCTCATCCTCATCCTACCGTCATCCTCATCCTCATTCTTGTCCTCATCCCATCCTCCTCCTCATCCTCATCCTATCCTCATTCTCATCCTCATCCTATCCTCATTCTCATCCTCCTCCTAACCTCATGCTCATCCTCGACCTCATCATCATCCTCATCTTCATCTTCATCCTCATCCTCAACCTATCCTCTTCCTCATCCTCATCCTCATCCTAATCCTGATCCTATCCTGATCCTATCCTCTT
>NW_017722720.1:0-342 GCF_001865875.1 Lupinus angustifolius | reverse complement strand
CCTCTTCCACATTCTCATCCTCATCCTATCCTCATCCTCGTCCTCTTCCTATCCTCTACCTATCCTCATCCTCATCCTCATCCTATCCTCATTCTCATTCTCGTCCTCATCTTATCCTCTTCCTCATCCTCATCCTTCTCCTCCTCGTCATCCTATACTCATCCTATCCTTGTCCTCATCCTATCCTCATTCTCATTCTCGTCCTCATCCTATCGTCATTCTCATTCTCGTCCTCATCCTATCCTGCTCCTTATCCTCAGCCTCATCTTCATCCTTATCCTATCCTCATCCTCATCCTCATCCTCTTCCTCATGCTCGTCCTTGTCTTCATCCTCCTCTTCA
>NW_017722719.1:0-3874 GCF_001865875.1 Lupinus angustifolius | reverse complement strand
CCTCGTCCTCATCCTATCCTCATCATCATCCTCATCCTCATCCTCATCCAAATCCACTTCCTCATCCTCGTCATTTTCTCATTCTCATCCTATCCTCATTCTTGTCCTCATCCTATCCTTATCCTCATTCTCATCCTCATCCTATCCCCATCCTTATCCTATCCTCGTCCTCATTCTCGTCCTCATCCTATCTTTATCCTCATCCTATCCTCGATCTCATTCTCGTCCTCAGCCTATCCTCTTCCTCATCCTCATCCTATCCTGATTCTCATTCTCGTCCTCATCCTTTCCTCTTCCTCATCCTCATCCTCCTCCTCATCCTATCCTCATCCTCATCCTCATCCTCCTCCTCATCCTATCCTCATCCTCATCCTCATCCTCCTCCTCATCCTATCCTCATCCTCATCCTCATCCTCCTCCTCATCCTATCCTCATCCTCATCCTCATCCTCCTCCTCATCCTATCCTCATCCTCATCCTCATCCTCCTCCTCATCCTATCCTCATCCTCATCCTCATCCTCCTCCTCATCCTATCCTCATCCTCATCCTCATCCTCCTCCTCATCCTATCCTCATCCTCATCCTCATCCTCCTCCTCATCCTATCCTCATCCTCATCCTCATCCTCCTCCTCATCCTATCCTCATCCTCATCCTCATCCTCCTCCTCATCCTATCCTCATCCTCATCCTCATCCTCCTCCTCATCCTATCCTCATCCTCATCCTCATCCTCCTCCTCATCCTATCCTCATCCTCATCCTCATCCTCCTCCTCATCCTATCCTCATCCTCATCCTCATCCTCCTCCTCATCCTATCCTCATCCTCATCCTCATCCTCCTCCTCATCCTATCCTCATCCTCATCCTCATCCTCCTCCTCATCCTATCCTCATCCTCATCCTCATCCTCCTCCTCATCCTATCCTCATCCTCATCCTCATCCTCCTCCTCATCCTATCCTCATCCTCATCCTCATCCTCCTCCTCATCCTATCCTCATCCTCATCCTCATCCTCCTCCTCATCCTATCCTCATCCTCATCCTCATCCTCCTCCTCATCCTATCCTCATCCTCATCCTCATCCTCCTCCTCATCCTATCCTCATCCTCATCCTCATCCTCCTCCTCATCCTATCCTCATCCTCATCCTCATCCTCCTCCTCATCCTATCCTCATCCTCATCCTCATCCTCCTCCTCATCCTATCCTCATCCTCATCCTCATCCTCCTCCTCATCCTATCCTCATCCTCATCCTCATCCTCCTCCTCATCCTATCCTCATCCTCATCCTCATCCTCCTCCTCATCCTATCCTCATCCTCATCCTCATCCTCCTCCTCATCCTATCCTCATCCTCATCCTCATCCTCCTCCTCATCCTATCCTCATCCTCATCCTCATCCTCCTCCTCATCCTATCCTCATCCTCATCCTCATCCTCCTCCTCATCCTATCCTCATCCTCATCCTCATCCTCCTCCTCATCCTATCCTCATCCTCATCCTCATCCTCCTCCTCATCCTATCCTCATCCTCATCCTCATCCTCCTCCTCATCCTATCCTCATCCTCATCCTCATCCTCCTCCTCATCCTATCCTCATCCTCATCCTCATCCTCCTCCTCATCCTATCCTCATCCTCATCCTCATCCTCCTCCTCATCCTATCCTCATCCTCATCCTCATCCTCCTCCTCATCCTATCCTCATCCTCATCCTCATCCTCCTCCTCATCCTATCCTCATCCTCATCCTCATCCTCCTCCTCATCCTATCCTCATCCTCATCCTCATCCTCCTCCTCATCCTATCCTCATCCTCATCCTCATCCTCCTCCTCATCCTATCCTCATCCTCATCCTCATCCTCCTCCTCATCCTATCCTCATCCTCATCCTCATCCTCCTCCTCATCCTATCCTCATCCTCATCCTCATCCTCCTCCTCATCCTATCCTCATCCTCATCCTCATCCTCCTCCTCATCCTATCCTCATCCTCATCCTCATCCTCCTCCTCATCCTATCCTCATCCTCATCCTCATCCTCCTCCTCATCCTATCCTCATCCTCATCCTCATCCTCCTCCTCATCCTATCCTCATCCTCATCCTCATCCTCCTCCTCATCCTATCCTCATCCTCATCCTCATCCTCCTCCTCATCCTATCCTCATCCTCATCCTCATCCTCCTCCTCATCCTATCCTCATCCTCATCCTCATCCTCCTCCTCATCCTATCCTCATCCTCATCCTCATCCTCCTCCTCATCCTATCCTCATCCTCATCCTCATCCTCCTCCTCATCCTATCCTCATCCTCATCCTCATCCTCCTCCTCATCCTATCCTCATCCTCATCCTCATCCTCCTCCTCATCCTATCCTCATCCTCATCCTCATCCTCCTCCTCATCCTATCCTCATCCTCATCCTCATCCTCCTCCTCATCCTATCCTCATCCTCATCCTCATCCTCCTCCTCATCCTATCCTCATCCTCATCCTCATCCTCCTCCTCATCCTATCCTCATCCTCATCCTCATCCTCCTCCTCATCCTATCCTCATCCTCATCCTCATCCTCCTCCTCATCCTATCCTCATCCTCATCCTCATCCTCCTCCTCATCCTATCCTCATCCTCATCCTCATCCTCCTCCTCATCCTATCCTCATCCTCATCCTCATCCTCCTCCTCATCCTATCCTCATCCTCATCCTCATCCTCCTCCTCATCCTATCCTCATCCTCATCCTCATCCTCCTCCTCATCCTATCCTCATCCTCATCCTCATCCTCCTCCTCATCCTATCCTCATCCTCATCCTCATCCTCCTCCTCATCCTATCCTCATCCTCATCCTCATCCTCCTCCTCATCCTATCCTCATCCTCATCCTCATCCTCCTCCTCATCCTATCCTCATCCTCATCCTCATCCTCCTCCTCATCCTATCCTCATCCTCATCCTCATCCTCCTCCTCATCCTATCCTCATCCTCATCCTCATCCTCCTCCTCATCCTATCCTCATCCTCATCCTCATCCTCCTCCTCATCCTATCCTCATCCTCATCCTCATCCTCCTCCTCATCCTATCCTCATCCTCATCCTCATCCTCCTCCTCATCCTATCCTCATCCTCATCCTCATCCTCCTCCTCATCCTATCCTCATCCTCATCCTCATCCTCCTCCTCATCCTATCCTCATCCTCATCCTCATCCTCCTCCTCATCCTATCCTCATCCTCATCCTCATCCTCCTCCTCATCCTATCCTCATCCTCATCCTCATCCTCCTCCTCATCCTATCCTCATCCTCATCCTCATCCTCCTCCTCATCCTATCCTCATCCTCATCCTCATCCTCCTCCTCATCCTATCCTCATCCTCATCCTCATCCTCCTCCTCATCCTATCCTCATCCTCATCCTCATCCTCCTCCTCATCCTATCCTCATCCTCATCCTCATCCTCCTCCTCATCCTATCCTCATCCTCATCCTCATCCTCCTCCTCATCCTATCCTCATCCTCATCCTCATCCTCCTCCTCATCCTATCCTCATCCTCATCCTCATCCTCCTCCTCATCCTATCCTCATCCTCATCCTCATCCTCCTCCTCATCCTATCCTCATCCTCATCCTCATCCTCCTCCTCATCCTATCCTCATCCTCATCCTCATCCTCCTCCTCATCCTATCCTCATCCTCATCCTCATCCTCCTCCTCATCCTATCCTCATCCTCATCCTCATCCTCCTCCTCATCCTATCCTCATCCTCATCCTATCCTCATCCTTATCCTCATTCTCATCCCCATCCTATCCTCCTCGTCATCCTCATCCTATGGTCATTCTCATTCTCATCCTCATCCTTTCCTCTTCCTCATCCTCCTCTTAATCCTATCCTCATTCTCATCCTCCTCCTA
>NW_017722718.1:0-1355 GCF_001865875.1 Lupinus angustifolius | reverse complement strand
CCTCATCCACATCCTATCCTCATCCTCATCCTCGTCCTCATCCTTTCCTCTTCCTCATCCTTATCCTTTCATCTTCCTCATCTTCATCCTCCTCCTCCTCATCCTCCTCTTCATCCTATCCTCATTCTCATTCTTGTCCTCATCCTATCCTCATCCTCATTCTCGTCCTCATCCTATGTTCATCCTCGTCCTCATCCTCATCCTCCTCCTCTTCCGCATTCTCATCCTCATCCAATCCTCATCCTCGTCCACTTCCTATCCTCATCCTATCCTCTTCCTCATCGCGGTCCTATCCTCATCCTCATTCTCGTCCTCATCCTATGTTCATCCTCGTCCTCATCCTCATCCTCCTCCTCTTCCGCATTCTCATCCTCATCCAATCCTCATCCTCGTCCACTTCCTATCCTCATCCTATCCTCTTCCTCATCGCGGTCCTATCCTCATCCTCATTCTCGTCCTCATCCTATGTTCATCCTCGTCCTCATCCTCATCCTCCTCCTCTTCCGCATTCTCATCCTCATCCAATCCTCATCCTCGTCCACTTCCTATCCTCATCCTATCCTCTTCCTCATCGCGGTCCTATCCTCATCCTCATTCTCGTCCTCATCCTATGTTCATCCTCGTCCTCATCCTCATCCTCCTCCTCTTCCGCATTCTCATCCTCATCCAATCCTCATCCTCGTCCACTTCCTATCCTCATCCTATCCTCTTCCTCATCGCGGTCCTATCCTCATCCTCATTCTCGTCCTCATCCTATGTTCATCCTCGTCCTCATCCTCTTGCTCATCCTCATCCTATCGTCATCTTCATTCTCGTCCTCTTCTTATCCTCGTCCTCATCCTCCTCCTCTTCCGCATTCTCATCCTCATCCAATCCTCATCCTCGTCCTCTTCCTATCCTCATCCTATCCTCATTCTCATTCTTGTCCTCATCCTATCCTCTTCCTCATCCTCATCCTTATCCTCATCCTCATCCTCCTCCTCCTCCTCCATCCTCTTCCACATTCTCATCCCCATCCTATCCTCATCCTCATCCTCATCCTCACCCTCACCCTCATCCTCATTCTCATCCTCGTCCTCATCCTCATCCTCGTCCTCCTCTTATCCTCATCCTCGTCCTCATCCTCTTGCTCATCCTCATCCTCATCCTCATCCTAGCATTATCCTCATTCTCGTTCTCATCCTCTTCCACATCCTCATCTTCAGCCTCCTCCTCTTCCTCATGCTCATCCTCATCCAATCCTCATCGTCGTCCTCTTCCCATCCTCATTCTCATTCTTGTCCTCATCCTATCCTCTTCCTCATCCTCATCCTCATCCTCCTCCTCATCCTATCCTCATTCTCATCCTCCTCCTA
>NW_017722717.1:0-263 GCF_001865875.1 Lupinus angustifolius | reverse complement strand
TCATTCTCGTCCTCATCCTATCCTCATCCTCGTCCTCATCCACATTCTATCCTCATCCTCATCCTCATGCCCATCCTCATCCTCATCCTCATCCTCATCCTAATCCTATCCTCTTCCTCATCCTGATCCTATCCTCATCCTCTTCCTCATCCTTATCTTCGTCCTCCTCTTATCATCATCCTCGTCCTCATCCTCTTCCTAATCCTCATCCTCATCCTATCGTCATCCTCATTGTTCTCCTCCTCTTATCCTCATCCTCGTCC
>NW_017722716.1:0-287 GCF_001865875.1 Lupinus angustifolius | reverse complement strand
CTTCCTCATCCTCATCCTCATCCTCCTCGTCCTCCTCATCCTCATCCTCATTCTTCTCCCCATCCTATCCTCGTCCTCATCCTATCCTCCTCATTATCCTCATCTTCTACCTCATCCTTATCCTATCCTGATCCTGATCCTCATCCTCATCCTCGTCCTCATCCTCATCCTCATCCTCATCCTCATCCTCATCCTCATCCTCATCCTCCTCCTCTTCCTCATCCTTATCCTCATCCTCATCCTAATCCACTTCCTCATCCTCATCCTATTCTCATCCTCATCCTCGT
>NW_017722714.1:0-208 GCF_001865875.1 Lupinus angustifolius | reverse complement strand
ATCCTCATCCTCATCCTCATACTCATCCTATTCTCATCTTCATCCTATCCTTATCCTCGTCCTCATCCTAACCCCATCCTCATTCTCGTCCTCATCCTAACCTCATCCTCCTCCTCATCCTATCCTCATCCTCATACTCGTCCTCATCTTATCCTTATCCTCATCTCTTCCTCATCTTATCCTCCTCCTCATTCTCGTCCTCATCCTA
>NW_017722713.1:0-236 GCF_001865875.1 Lupinus angustifolius | reverse complement strand
TAAAAAGATTTGATATGGATGACTGCAAGCCAATAGCTACTCCTAAGGGATCTAGCACATACATTGATACCGATGAAAGTGGAAAAAAATATTAAAATATCAAAGTATCGATGTATGATTGGATCTCTTCTATATTTGACTGCCAGTAGACCTGATATCATGTTTAGTGTGTGTCTGTGTGCACGTTATCAGTCTAAACGAAAAGAATCACATTTAGTTGTTGTTAAGAGAATTAT
>NW_017722712.1:0-2104 GCF_001865875.1 Lupinus angustifolius | reverse complement strand
CCATGTTCAAAAGAAAGATGTATATGTAGAATTTGTTGATACTCGTAACCAACTTGCAGACATTTTCACTAAACCCTTGGCAAAAGAACCTTTTTACAAAACTACACTTGAATTAGGCATTCTTGATGAAGCCTACCTGTCTTAAACATGCTTATATGATTATATGTTTGCTTCATTATTATTATCTCATGCCTACTTGATCTTAAATATATTTATTTGTGTTCAAAAACTTAAATTTTTGGGTTAAAAATCATTTTTATACCTTAATTTTGCCTAAAAATAAGTTTTTCTGGGGTAAGAAATTGATTACACTGGAGAGTAACCGATTACATGGTTAAACAGCGTGTTTCAGTAACCGATTATCCAAAGTGAGTAATCGATTACTCAAAGCTGCTGGTTGAAATTTTTTGTTTTTGAGTAACCGATTACTCTGTGTCGTTATATATGAAATTTCTGCAATTTTTAACTTTTTCAAAACTCATCTTCCTCACTCAACTCGTGTTCTCTTCTTCTCAAAGCCTCACAACCTCTATAAACCTTATTTTTGATCCATTTTGGGTGATTCTTGTGTCCATTCCCATCACAGTTTCCATTCTAAACACTTCTAACCAAACATTTTCGTGATTAGTGGCTTGAATCAAAAACCCCCAAATTCTCCAAAAACCTAAGATCTCAAATCCATGGCTTCCTCTTCTAAATCAAAGAAACAACGCTCCAATACCACTCAAAGGACTCAAGGAACAACAACTTTGGAATGCAACCCTCTAGACTTGACAAAGCTTCTTGCTAATGATGAGCAACGCAAGATATTTGAGGAACACTTCCATGGTCGCGCCATTTTTACTCCTAAATATGGTAACGTTGATAATTTTGAGTTTGAAGATTTTCTTTTCCCTTATCTCTTACGTCAACAAAACCTTTTTAAATTTTGTTCTGAAACAAACGACATTTATCCCGAACTTGTGCGAGTATTTTATTATAACATGAACTTTCGGAAAAATCGTCTTATATCCTATGTCAAAGGAAAAGACATTGTTTTAGATCTAAAAACTTTCAGTTCATTGTTATGTAACATACCCTATCAAGGTAACATAACAAGTTTTGGCCTTGTATGTGAATGGGATAATTATGATCGAAAGGATTTTTATCACTCGTTATGTCGACTTTCGAAAAGGGAAATAGAAATGCGTAAGAAACAAGGCTTTAGAGAGACTGTCAAACACCGAGACATCCTATCTGCTGGATATCTCAAACTAGAGGAACGTTTGATTCATTATTTTTTGAGCTATGTAATAATACGAAAATTTTCAAATCATTCTCAAATAAGTGATATAGAACTCCAATTGATGTATGCCATAAAGTTTAACATCAAAATCAATTGGTCTCTGATGATAATGAGACAAATGTGGACCGTTAGAGATACTCAAAGCCCTTTGCCATATGCGATCTTTATAACCAAAATTCTTCAGCATTTCGGAGTTTCTATGACCGGTGAAACAAAGATGCCTCTGAATCTTCGAGAAAGCCACATTGATGTGGATGTGATCCACAAAACGGGTTTTACCAAAGACCTTCGAACCTGCACTTATACTCATAGAACCGACAAGCCGACTACTGATGTAGAACCATATGAACCTGAAGCTCCTAACCCTTCACAACCATCTGAGTTTCATGCTCAATCGTCCTCATCTGCTGTCATACCCTCAAACCAAATGATTATGGATGAGTTGGTTTCTCTCCGAGGCTACATCCCTAACCGGATGGATGCTCTCGACTCTCATAATCAACAAATCCGATGTGAACTTCATTGCCTCTCCTCTAGGATGGACATCATGGATATAGATGAAGATAACTCGGAGCCTGAATCTTAGTATACCTATTAGGATTTTCTGGTTATTCTACTTTAAAATCTCGGACAAATTATTACTTTATGCTTTATTATTCCATTTCTGGTATTTTGATTGAAACATCTTATCTAGTTACTACATTAATTTTAATATCTATTGTGCTATACATCATGTATGCTATATATCTTGTGCTAGACTCTTGACTGTTCTACTTTTTGATGAAGTCAAAAGGGGGAGAAAAGTTGGGAGAGTGTATT
>NW_017722711.1:0-5761 GCF_001865875.1 Lupinus angustifolius | reverse complement strand
TTTACAAAAGTTGAGTAACCGATTACCCAAATGGTGTAATCGATTACTCTAATTCGTTTTTAAATAATTAGTGTACAGTATGTTTGTGTAATCGATTACCCAATGTAAGTAATCGATTACTGAAGACTGTTGCATGAGATTTCAGATTTCAAAACGAAATGTTTTCACTCCAAATGAAATCTCTTCACTTCAAACAACTCCTACACTTTCAGAAAGACACTGTGGGTGTTTGGAAAGTCTATATAAAGACTCTAACTCTCACAACATAAACACACAACTTTTATATAACTCTCATACTACTCTGGAAAATTCTCTCACTATTTTTCTGCACTTTTGCACTAAGTACTTAATCTTTCAAAAGAGAATTTTTATGAGTTACTTAAAGTAATTGATTTAAAGTTTTACAAATCTATTGAGAATTATTACTAAGTATAAAAAGAGAGTTGATTGAATTGCAAGTGTTATAATATTTCATACTTGTAAAGGCAATCCAAATCCATTATTGAAATTCTTCGTTCATTGTAATAAACTTTCTTTCACAGGGTGTGAATAGAAAGGGGATAGAGTAACTTGGAAAAATATTTTCCAAGGGTATAAATATTAGTGAGTGTGTAAGGTACATAGAGATCTCGGGGTGAGATATTGTAATTACAACTCATAATATTTAGTGGAAAATCTCTTGTGTTGCAAGAGTAGTGGACGTAGCCTTCGGTGGACAAGAAGGTGAACCGGTATAAAATACTTGGGTACTCTCCTTTCCCTTTCCTCTTTAATTTATACTTGTTTATTTTCTGCAA
Organism: Lupinus angustifolius; assembly: GCF_001865875.1. Taxonomy (NCBI): domain Eukaryota; kingdom Viridiplantae; phylum Streptophyta; class Magnoliopsida; order Fabales; family Fabaceae; genus Lupinus; species Lupinus angustifolius. The sequence goes on along the minus strand of NW_017722711.1, from coordinate 4,964 downwards.
TATTATCCGCGGCACATTAACTCTTACATTTTGCAGAAAAAGTTACTACAATTTTAAGTCAACTAATTCACCCCCACCCCCTCTTAGTTGCAATCATGTTCTTACACAAAGATCTATTGTGCCTTGGAGATATCTCAATATTCTTTTTATCCCTTGCCACTAGTCCATAGTAGGAGAACTCATGTATTGGCTGAGTTTGTTGATAGCAAAGGCAATATAAGGTCTTGTGTTAGTCAGATATTGCAATGTACCTATGGCTTGTCTGTACAAAGTAGGACTTGATCATGTATGTAATGCACATTTATCTCAATATGTTTAGAACGAGCATACATAACTGGATTGGATGCACGTGACTTAACATTTAAGTTGTCACGTCATAGGATTGGTTTTCTTAGCATTGGTAACTTCAGTTCTCTTAATAGGGATATAACCCAAGCTACTTCTACTACAAGATCAGCCAAGACCCTGTATTCTTATTATGTGCTTGATCGTGACACCACTTTTTGTTTTCTTAAGTACCAAGAAACTAGAGTTTCACCAAGAAATACGCACTGTCCTACCATTGGTTTTCTATCATCAACACTAGTGGTCCAATTTGCATCAGAAAATCCTATTATGTCAATGTCATTTGAGGGTTTTATGTATAAGCATATATCTATTGTGCCTTGGAGATATCTCAATATTCTTTTTATCCCTTGCCACTAATCCATGGTAAGAGAACTCATGTATTGGCTGAGTTTGTTGATAGCAAAGGCAATATAAGGTCTTGTGTTAGTCGGATATTGCAATGCACCTATGGCTTGTCTGTACAAAGTAGGACTTGATCTTGTATGTAATGCACATTTATCTCAATATATTTAGAACGAGCATGCGTAACTGGATTGGATGCACGTGACTTAGCATTTAAGTTGTCACATCATAGGATTGGTTTTCTTAGCATTGGTAACTTCAATTCTCTTAATAGGGATATAACCCAAGCTACTTCTACTACAAGATCAGCCAAGACCATGTATTCTTATTATGTGCTTGATCGTGACACCACTTTTTTTCTTTCTTAAGTACCAAGAAACTAGATTTTCACCAAGAAATACGCACTGTCCTACCATTGGTTTTCTATCATCAACACTAGTGGTCCAATCTGCATAAGAAAATCATATTATATCAATGTCATTTGAGGGTTTTATGTATAAGCATAGATCTATTGTGCCTTGGAGATATCTCAATATTCTTTTTATCCTTTGCCACTAATCCATGGTAGGAGAACTCATGTATTGGCTGAGTTTGTTGATAGCAAAGGCATATAAGGTCTTGTGTTAGTCAGATATTGCAATGCACCTATGGCTTGTCTGTACAAAGTAGGATTGGACATTGCCCCCCCCCCAAGTAGTGAATTGCCTACCAAATACCATTGGTGTTGGACAAACTAAAACTTTCTCCATGTTGAACTTCTTGAGTATATCTCTTATGTACTTTTTTGCTTTAGATACATTCCATTATGTGAACCTCAATTCCCAGAATGTAGTGTATATGTCCAAGGTCTTTCAATGAGAAAGCAATATTAAGTTGATTGATTAATGTCTCTATGAACTTGTTGTTGCTACTTGTTAATATTATGTGATCAACATAAATAAGGAGAAATGTGATATGATTTCTACCTCTAAGAATAAAAAGTGATTAGTCACTTTTGGTGTTTTGAAATCCCCATTTCAGTAGTGTGTTCTTTAGGCTATCAAACCAAGCTCTTGGTGCTTGCCTTATACCATATATGGATTTGAAAATTCTACATATGTGATTAGGTTTGGTGGAGTCTATGTATCCCTCAGGTTGATACATAAATATTGTTTCCTTGAGACTTCCTTTTAATAATGCATTATTTATGTCTAGTTGCCTGACTTCCCAATTGAGATGTACAACCATGGCTAAAATGATTCTTACTGAGCTGGATTTGATCACATGGTTGAATGTTTCATCAAAGTATATGCCTGCTATTTGTTGAAACCCTCGTGCAATCAATTTCCTCATTTCAATCGAGCCATTTGCTTTGTATTTAGTCTTAAAGATTCATTTTGAGTCTATGATGTTTTATTGGCCTTCAAATGGTACCAATGTTCAAGTTTGATTAGTCATTAGGGCCTTAAATTCTGTATCCATGACATCTTTCCATTTTGGCTTGATCAGTGCCTCTTTGACATTATCTGGTTCTTTGTCATTTGCATGTGCCTATGCTAATCCTATGTAAGTCTGCTTAGGCTTGTAAATCCCAACTTTGCTTTTATGCACATCCAATGAGTTATGGTGTTGTCTTGATGACTTTGTTGATTGTTCTCAGGTGTAGTTTGACTGTTGTTCTCTACTGGTTCTATTGAGGTTGAATCATCTACTTCATTTTCTCTTGATATGTTGTTATCATCATTAGCATATGACTCACTGAGAGCTGGTTAGCCTTCACTAGTATCATTATTTGTTGATTTGTCAGTTGGATTCTCTTCCTGATGGTTGACCATATTGTTGTTTGCTTTAGTTGTGTTGCTTATAATGGTACCTGTAGGACAAGTAGAAAGCACAATAGATGTATTTTCAGTTAGCCTCTTTAATGGATTTCTTGTGTCAATGAAGCCATCATTGAAGGGAAAGTGATTCTCATTGAAGATCACATGTCTTGAGACAAAAATTCTCCGATGAGAGTTGATGCACCTGTATCCTTTTTGTGAGTTACTGTAAGCTAGGAATAAACACCTAGTTGTATGGAATTGAAGCTTGTGTTGATTGTATGGTTTTAGACAAGGATAACAGACACAACCAAATGGTTTCAAGTCCTCATAATTGAGCTCTTTCTTGAAAATTAAGAAGTATGAGCTTTTATTTGGATTTATTGACGATAACAATCTATTGACTAGGTAAACAACAATTGAGAAAGCTTCCCACCAGTATTGTAAGGGAATTTTGGCTTGTGCTAATAGTGTTAGTCTGAATTCAGCAATATGCTTATGCTTTCTTTCAGCCCTACCATTTTGTTGAGAGATGTAGGGACAAGACATTCTAAATATAATTATTGATGTTGTGGTAATATTTTGAACAAGTTTATATTCACCACCTCCATCATATTAAATGATTTTATTTTCTTGTTAAACTAGTATTCAACCATAGCTTTGAACTGAGTGAAGACATGTATGGTATCTGATTTTTGTTTTAAGGGAAAAATCCATGTGAATCTACTAAAGTCATGAATAAAATGAACATAATATTTAAAACCATATAGGGATAAAATTGGGGAAGGACTACAAACATCAGTATGAATTAAATCTAAAGTTTCCTTAGCATGTGAGGAAGAAGATTTGAAAAGCAACAAGTGTAGTTTGCCAAATTGACAAGCTTCACAGACTATGAATGTGTCACTAGATGAAATCTTCACATTGTAGTCCTTCAACACCTTTTCTAGAACATTATTATTGGGATGTCCAAGCTTTCTATGCCAGTTTTCCTTGAGAGATATTTAGACACAAGAGTCTTTATTAGCACAAAGTTGATATAAGCCATTTAAGTTTCCCATTTAGAAGTGTCTTCCTTGTCAGTTGGTTTTCACAAAGCAACATTTTTTATCAAATTCAACAAGCATATTATTGTCAGTAGTTAGCTTAGATATACTCAATAAATTTTTGGTGATTTATGGAACATAAAACACATCATGCAGGTTAAGGTTACTTAATTTGGTTGAACCTGAAGTCATTACTTTCGATCTCTCACGATTATCAATTACCAAGGAATCCTTATCATTGTTTTCACGATTGTCTTAGATTTTGTCAGTTTAGTGTGTCACATGATTTCTAGTTCCATTATCAAAGTATCAATCATAGTCCTGGCCATGATAGGGTGAGGTTATGTACCCACTATGAGTCCCTTGTTTCTCACCCTCATCATATGATTCTTTCCTGTATAGGACTTATGAAAACGATAATAAAACTGTATTGTATTATGACCATTTCTATTGTCTACCTGATACATTAGTTTTGACATCCTACCTCCTCCTCTAAGTTACCACTATGTATTAGAGAGTAAAGATTTATGTTTGTGTCCATTATTGTTCTTCTATGTTAGGTTTACATAACACATAAAAATATAGAACTCTATACCAACTCATTCACATCAGCCCAAACTGATAACTTGTATTGTTGTGTACGTTCCATTGGAATATGAGTCATCACATAATAATCTCCATCTTAGCGAATGTCATCAATCTCCACCTTCTGCTGTTGGGTTGAGGGTGTTCCATAGTTTTGTAAGTATAGATGACATACTAAGAGGGTGACATAATATACAAATTGTTGCATCTTCTTTAAGATAAAAAATCACATTAGCAACATATAACTTAAGTAAGCAAAAATCAAAACAACATAAATTAAAAGAGTATGGAAAAGAGAGATAACACCGGATATATAATGGTTCACCTTCAACTCACTAAAGACTATATCTAGTCCTCTTGTAAAACAAAAGAGATTTTCACTACATATGAGTTTAATCTTTACAAAATTTTCACCAAAATTTCTCTTCAAGATTTTCACTTGTAAATCCCTCAACAAGAAGCACACCATTTTTTGGTTTACTCTTTTTCCCTCAACACACCTATGGTGATTTACAAGTATGAATAATTGAAGAATAGTTTTTAGGGCTTTAGGTTTGCTAAAGATTCTCACACTTATGCTGTCAATCCTTTGTAATACAAATACAATAAATGTAACACAATTCTCTTATGCATCACCTAAGTGTTTGAAATATATTAACTAAGTATTAGAGTAGATAAAAATATTTATAAACTAAACATTTGAGATGATATGTATGAGAAGTGTCACTTTCAGATGTATATCAGATATGATGACACATCTATAAAAAGAGATGCTAGTGCTTCACAATGTATTTATACTTTTTTATATAAATTTCTCTAAATACTATATACATATATATATATA
>NW_017722710.1:0-20005 GCF_001865875.1 Lupinus angustifolius | reverse complement strand
TATATATATATATATATATATTATGAGGAGGAATTGGTTTACATTCATGTTAAGTTACACTAATTAAACTCAATTTCAATCATTCATTTTCTTAGATCCAACGGACTAAATGGGTGAGTGTAATAAATTATTTAAGATTTCTCTTTTTCTCTCTCATCACTTATTGTACTCACCGATTTGTTACGTTGGATCTAAGAAAATGAAGGATTGAGATTGAGTGTAATTAATATAACTTAACTTGAGTGTAAACGGATCCCTCCTCATATATCCTATATCAATATATTTTACTATAATCTTCGTAGTTATATACCGTACATGATCAAATATACTTGTAGGGAAGAATCCTTTCCTTAAGCTATAATCCTTATAAAAAATGGTGTTGGTGGTTGACATTATATTTATACCTTTTATAAAACTTTCTATTTATTATGAAGTGGTCATAATAACCTATGTATATCATATAACAATATATTTTACTACAACGCTCCTAGGGATGTTGGCACGTCGTAATCAAATTTATTTTATGCACTTTATTGGATTGTTTATGGTCAATACTACGCAACGATCGTTTTTGTTGCACCAACAATCATTATATTGATATTAAACTCGTTATTGATATTAAGGTCTTATGTTCTTAGAAATAATTTGTATATTCTAATTAAGAAAAAGATATATGTCACTGACAATGTAAGAGTTTTTTATATTGTCACTGCATTATCTACAATTTATACTTATAAAAAAAAATGTATGTATTGATAGTGTATGAGTTTTGTACACTGTTATTGTAGCATCTATCATTCATATTTAATCATTATTGATCATTCAAAAAAGGTAATTCAAATGAATGATGAATGATATAGTGACTATGTATAAATTTTTATAGTGAAAGTGCACTGATATAATACTCTAATATTTATTGTTACTAAATGTGTATAAATATTTACAAAGACAATGTATATATTACCATTATTGTAATATAATTTTAAATAATATTGCATTCATTCATTTAATTTTTGTGAAATTATTTTTTATAATTATATTTATTTTTAAGTTGTCCCTATTTTAAGTTATTGATACTTTATATTTATAATAGAGTTATATTTTCAATATATATTTATATTTTGTGAACACATAAAAAATTTGTTTTACTTTGTGTAAATATGAGAAAGAAAAAAGCCAAAATATTATCAGTTTCATTTTTTTATTAGGTTTATTCTCTTCTATTTTTCAAAACATTTATTGACACTTTCCCAATAGAAATGAAATTAAACATAATGCATTCCTTAAAAACTTATATTCCATTAACCTATATGTGATAATGACAAAAATTTCAAAACGACAGAAACATTAAATGATTCCTATTTTTTAAGGCACAATTTTATTACACCACGTATAATAATGGCTAAAATTTTAAAATGCTACAAACATTAAACATTTCCCATTTTTAAGGCACAATTTCATTGAGATGGGAAGAAACATTAAAGTATTAAACAATTCCCTTTTTAAAGCACAATTTCATCATTATTATATTCTCAAGGAATTGTTAAACGAACTAATATTTTGTTTATTGATATCATCCGACAACTTCTCAAATGCTTATGGCAGATTTGTAACATTAGTATAACTCAAGTTACTCTCAAAAGCCCATTAGTTAGATGCCATTTCATATGGTGAGTAAGTAAATATTTTTGATCTTTATCTTCCCAATCTCTTCCTCTTCCTCTTGGTGGAGTGAGATTATAACTCATGTTTCAATAGCTTTTTGGTATTTTTTTTATTGTCATTTTGCCACCCCTAATTCCTTCTCTTTTGTTTCTTGGACTGAAATTCCAAGTGAAAATTTTGGTTAATTTCTTACATGGAGGTAATGAAGGAATCAGAGAGAATTAGTTCACAAATGAACCACGAACGAGTACGATCCGGTTCACGATTCTCTATCAATTGGTATGACCTGTTAGCCTATTTTAATGTCTATTATACTATGAAGTCTTGAAATATGTCATCATGCTTATATTTAAATAAGCTAACCAATTTACTTTTAATCAAACTCATCTAACCCTAATAATTAAATTATATTTTATTAAGTAAACAGATGTGTTAGACTTAATAAACTTTTTAGATAACTTGTAGTCTGATCTATTACGCTAAATAAACTTTTTAAAAATCCAACGGTTGAAATATTTAAAAAAAAAAAATGGTATAACCTAACTTGTTATAGGTCAGACCCCTAATAAGCAGTCTAACTTATTTTTAAATGGTGCCATCAGAAGTTGTTCTTAGAGATCTGCTTCAGATGGTTACGATGATGGAGAAATGGGGATAGTGAAGGGGAAGTAGAATGGTGTAGTTCAGTGATGCTGGTTCCGATGAGATGGGGTGCTACCAATCCAGTGCAGTGGAATTGGGTTGGTGAGTGGGGGGAGGTGGAGGGTGTTAGGGGTGGTGGGGATAGGTTAGGATTGGGATTGAAGGTGGGCTAAGAAGGGTTTTTCACCTCATAAAAAAAGAGCATGATACCTCAAACCTAGCAGCTTGTATCATTGAATTACTATATGAAAACATAATGCTGATTGTTAAAAGCTATCTTATATGAATAACCATAATCTCATTCTTTATTTTAGGTATGTCATGGGCAACCACAATTACTTCCACAATATTGTGATTTTAGCAGTGCCGTAATCGCATTATAACCGCATTGAATTGCGATAAACATAATGTAAAACTACAATTGCAATCCCGAATCATGCATTTATTTTACTTTCACCTTTTCCCCCTGTAAAAATGTTTGACTAAATCCCAATTAGCAAATGAACAAAAAGAGACCTTTATCTTCTACAATTTGACTGCATGTGCGTTTGGATAATTATTTCCCATAGAAAATCTTCCACGGAACTGGTTTTGCTCAGGATGACTCTAAACCTTTCACAAATTTCTTAGTCTGTCATGAGAAGAGAACATACAGGTGAGCAAGCATACACAAATTTATCAGTTTAAAGTTAAATGAGTTTTTGAAAGTGCATGCAAGAACATAAACAATCAAGTGAATCAACACCCATGCTCGATATTTTCTTAATACAGGTTCTGCGAAGGGTTTTATCTCAAATGGTGCAGGGAGGAGGGTTGCCAAAAGCTGCTCAACCTGCTTTTCTCGTACCATTAGCAATTATTCGGCATAAAAAGGGTGGCCTAGTGCATGAGACTCCCACTTAGTGGGGACGGGGAAAAGCAAATGTACGCAGCCATACTCCTGTAAGTGGAGAGGCTGTTTCCAGGATTTGAGCTCATGACCTCATGGTTACTAAACAACAACCTTATTGTTGCGGCAAGCTCAACATCTTTATCAATTATACAGCATATTGATATTAAATACAGAAATACTGCCTTGCAAATATGAGGTCTCTCCATTTCTACCAAAACAAACATGTAAGCTACAGACATAAATTACAACTCGGTGACAGAGAATGCAGAGAAAGGGAAATAAGGAAGAATGGAAATCTGGCAGAGTATTCAGATTGTACCTGTTCTAGAGTTAGAAACATGATCACGTTCCAAGATCCCAGCCTTCCAAAATTTGGGAGGAATCCCTTATAAAAGGCAGCAGGTCCCTGGAAAACGTCAGATTAAATAACCAATCAGTTCTGATAAAGGATGCCCGTTGACAATGTAGCTCATTGTTTAACAAAAAACAAAAGCTATTAGACAGGTGTCATCCATAGATACCGAAACTAATTGCTCATTGAACGGGATTAGCACAAGCTATTAGACGGCTATGTAAATATCTCCTTTCTCAGACAAGTAACCCTTACTGTTCAACGAAACTAAACAATTTGGTTTGAGGGCATATAAGTGTAAGAAATATGAATACAGATATGCCACCCCTGTTTGTGGATTATACCCACCACTTACATAGAAAAGATCAAATGCTGTGTAGAGTATATAATTCACCCATCTAAACAGGAATAGATCCACATACAGTTATTGGCCATAATTAAAGCAGAATGGAGATGTACATGCTTTTATGAGCAAAAAATGTATTAACAGTGGAAAACAATCATACATCATTCTTTAATGTTTTGACAAAACAGTCGAGGGTGCTTTTGTAACTAGAATCTCCCATCATTCTTGATTTAACCTGCATATACCAGAACGAAGATAGAACAACTGAGTTAGTGGAATGGGTAAACTGCACAAGCAAGAAGCTCACTTATAAAAGTACATGCAAGAAGCTCACTTATCACTTCACAACCAAATGAAAAAAGAAACCCAAAAAATGTCATCCTAGAGTTTTCAGATTATATAGTTAAACTTTCAGAAAGGAGTGCAAAATTCATATCAACTTGTAAACCAATTATGGACACACTGCATATTAAAGAAAAATGAATTGATAAAAAAGTTAAAGCAACTATTGAAATTTATAAAGAAGTTCTGAAAATATACCACATCGATTGGGGAGCCAATACAGACAGCAAAAAACCCTGCCCCCAGACCAGACAGGAGATGAGTTACAACGTTGTCGGTGAAGCCTGGAATTTTCAAAATAGTCTGCATTGAAAAATTAAATAGTCTAGTGAGGTCTGGGGATGATAGATGAACATAGCCTTACCCCCACAAGCGGAGAGGCTGCTTCCAAGATTTGAACTCGTGACCCGACCTCATGGTCACTAAGCAACAACCTTGCCGTTGTGCTAAACTCACCTCTTGAAAAAATAATTAGTTATTCAAACATATAAAAGGAAGAAAAAAGAAAAGTTCGCTCCAAATGCAAGCTTCCAGTAACTAATACATTACCTGTTTCACTTGATCATAACTAGCTAGTTCAGCAGCGTTGATGATACCATTTCTTGCTATATTGGGGCCAAGCCCAGTCCAAAGAGCCCCAACTCCTTCCTGCGTTTAGACGCATGTTTAAGCAAAAATAGTTATGAACTAAAACAAAGCATATACACCTTTTCTCTTTCATACATTATAGGGTTAAATGCACAGACCTGTCTCACAATTGTTGAATAAGCATTTAAAGATCCAGAATAGCGCCTCGGAACACCAGGAGGTAACTTCCCTTCAGTTTGAAGTCTAACTTTGACAAGATCAGTTGGATTTGCTATAGTAATTGCCACAGCACCTGTCGATAAGGCAAATTGAAGGGGCTGTTATCAGAGTCGATTGAGAAACCAAGATAGGATTAGAACAAGCTTCTACCAGGAATAAAGTCAATAATCCATAGATAGGGAAAGAAATTCATATTGCACATAGACAAATCATTCCCAAATGTCTAATATTTGGATTTACCGGTTGTAAATGCAGCAAGAATTTTCTTTGACAATGAAACATCTCCAACATGGTCTTTCCCCACATATAAACTCTTAACCTGATAAAAATCCATGTTATAACAGATAACATTAGCAAACAGTAATAGGAACTATATGAATGAACAAGTTATGGCAACAACAGTCAAAACTCACTGGATCATATAACCCAATTCTTAAACCCCCATACAAACATTGACGATGAAGCCCTGGCACTATGCCTCTCCAAAGTGCTGAAATACCTTCTTCCCTTGCAATGGTTGCAACCGTCCCCACCATACCCTTATATTTAGGTAAAGTTGCATCGCCAGCTACAGCTTTTTTCTGAAGCTGAAGCCTAACTTTGGCAGTGTCCAAAGGAATAGTAGTCACCTATTTCAATCAGAAATGCAGAATCACTTAATAATAAACACAAGCAAGTATTTCAAATATAAGCACAATTTAGTACTAACAAAATCAGTAGGATGGGAGCAGAATAATAAATCAGTAATAAATATTAACAGGCCAGGTTAATCTCCAAGGAGCAACTCAAGATCAAAATTCACATATTTAATGATTTCTGTTTCAGAATAAACCTCCGTGGTGCACAAGACATTTCACGTAGACATGGTATATAATGTGGAAGATAATTCCATTCTTAAGGTATGTAAATTTTCCACATCGACAAGGTTCAAACACACAACATCTAGATATTCATATGGCACCGACATTCATTAGTCTTTACCCTAAGCCCAGAGGTTTTTCAGTCATATAGATAATTATAATTTTGAAGTGAAGCATTTTGTGTCAGCATTCCAATTTGTACAAATAATGAAGCATGGAACAAAGCTGTTCCATGTTCAAGGACAAATTGAGGAGTGGACAAGCATCATGGGTGCTAGCCCCTCCTCAATATACCAATGTAAAATTAGTTAGATCTATGTAATACTTTTTATAAAATAAATATCTCACTATAATATTTGTTATGTACATGCATACATACATACATTGGGTAGTCACAAATTGAGCCAACCCACTTAAAAAATTATAGATAACTCAACATAGATGGACCAATGCCACCAATGAAAAGCAAGACGACAAAAACATTCAGTGGATTACAAGAAAGTGCAAATTAGATCCATTATTACAACCCAAAAGCAAAATACAACAACATAAAAAACAAAGTCTTTCTCCACAAAGTGGGGTCCGATACATGTATTAACTACAATACCGTAATTATATATCGTAAATCATTCCTACCACAATTAAAATCCAAAAGCAACATAAACATCAAGGTTTTAAATCCGGGTCCGCAGGCGCTTTAGACTCCTGTATGTCAAAGTTTCAGGAATTTCCGAAACCATATAGCAACCACAATTGTGTCCACAAATGACCACAGTTGTCTGAAACATCAAAGTTTTCGAAGTTTCCAACTGTTATTTAAAACTGATACACACAAAAAATATTGGGCATAATTTAAAACAAAAAAATAATGATAGATCTTATACACTACCATCACATTACCCAGAAAAGAAAATGCGTAAAAGGGATCAGATGATAATATAAAAAATAAATTATGTTAGTGGAGTTACCTCAGCGAAACATGCAGAAAAAGCACTGCTGGCAAAGAGACCAGCGAAGGAGATATCGGATTTGGAGTTGGAATCTGCAACCATGGTTTGAATGAAAATGAATTGAGAGGATGAGAAATGAATTCAAGGTTGCGTGCACAAACTGGGGTGTTCTCCATTCGGGTCCTTTTTAAAGATTCTAGCTCGAGGGCTGTGCGTTCAATGTGCCCCATTTTTGAGTCCTCATCGAGTCATCATCCAAATCTGTTATCTAATCAATTAAAGATCGGTTGACTAGTTTAACAAAATAGGATACAACAATATAAAAATTTATACATAATTAATATATTATTTATTTTACTTTTTCTAAGAATAGAAGTGAATGATAATAAAAAATGAGTAATAGTTGATGCAATGAATAACATTCATACAATTTAAACAGCTCTTAGTTAGCGTAAAAAGTTTGTGCTATTTGAAAGCTAAGTTTCATAAATAACTTACTTTCCAAAATTATATCCATCAATTAAATTAATTATACAACAGAAATTAGTTGCTACTAATTATAAATAATTAGACAAAAAAATAATTATAAAATAAAATGATTAGAAATAATTATTAATAACTTTACCAAATTATTTATATAATATCCCATATTTAATTACTTTAAATTAGGGATGGCAAAATGGGCTTGGCCCAACGGGCCAACCCATTCGGATAGGTGTTTTTAGCGGGTCGGGTTGAGGGTTTTAGCCCAAAAGCCCTTATTCATCATGTTTTGGAAGTCCGTTTTTTAAACGGACCATAGAGGGTCGGGCCAACATTAAGATTAAAGTTCATTTGTTTATTATGTTGTTCATTGCAATTAAGATTAAACTTTTACAATTTTAACTTATGTTTGGATGCTTAAGCATATAATTCTTCTTTTCTTTGTAAAATGAACATTTAATATCTCATTATGTAGTTATCTATTATCTTCACTCTTATCCAATTATTGTATTTGTTATCGGATAAAGGTGGAGTTTCACTGACAACTAGGGGTGTTTGAATCAAATTTAAACACTTAATTAATTGAAATGAAAAATTGGAAACTCAAACAGAACTACTGATTTTGATTCCTTTTGGAAAATTAATTGAATTCGACTGAGTTTCAATTTATATTTTTAATGTAGTCAAATTCAAATTAAATTGAGTAATATATATATTTTATTGTGATTGATTTATAATATAACAATTTTGATTCTTATACACTTTTTAAAACTTAGGAGTTATAAGCTCCATTGTGAACTAGGTATCTAAAAGTTTAAGACTATGATGGTTTATTGTTTAGAATTTACAAGTTTTGTACTAACGCAAATATGCAATACGTTATTATGAGATTGTGTCTTTTGTTTGTGATTTTTGTTTTAAAAGACATTTATGAGTTGTTTGAATTATTTATTTTTGTCTAGAAGTTTTAATGTGTGTTTTGAAAAAAAACAAAACGGGCCAACCCACCGGTCTGCTAGCCCTACCAAATATGAATCCGGCTGACATTTTGAGCAATTTTAACAATAAAAGTCGGGCCGAGTCAGCCCATATTTTGGCGAGCCAGGCCGGGCCAGGCTGGCACGTATTGCCACCCCTACTTTAAATAATAATTTTAAATTAAAAAATATTATATGTCATTTATTATCTTTTAATAAATTTCAGATTGTTTTACAACTACTTTTACGACAATACTATACTTTAATAAATTTCTTAGTATCATCGTAGTTACAAACAACGACCTCATAGATATACATTGTAAGCTCACAAGTCACAACTATAAGTAGCATCCATTTAAAAGTTTATATTAATGTTTTTCTTTAAAAATATTACCTACAAATTGAATAAAGGTATTTTCATACTAATTTAACTAAAAGATATATTTTTATAAACTATTTATTTAAATGAGGCTATTTTAAAATTATTTATCAAATTATGGACATTAAACTAAATCATTTACAAGTTAATCAAATTTTTGTTGTTGTTGTACATATATCACATAATCCTCAATCAACCAATTATTTATTTAAAAAAAATTAAAGAGATACGTTTTATATGGGCATGCCATCACTACACCTAATGACAAACATGTCATCATATGTGGTGACGACATGCACACATTATGATGTGACACACATGTCCCTCATTAGTAATCACGTATATCCATATTACCTCCCCTGTCCCAATTTATATCCCATCTAACCCCTCCCCTATTAGTACTTCATCCCTATCCCACCCACTCTATCTATAACTCACATTTTACCATAAGTTTGCTATACTCTTTAATTTGTTTCCTTAACTTCCATTCTATCTCTATTTTTCTGTTGCATGAAATAATTTTATTTTCATAGACTTTTATTTTATTTTTTATCTATATCATTATATTAGTTTCAAATAATTTATAATATAATAAGATTATTTATTTTGTAGGTGATATATCTTTCATGCATTTTATTATGTATTTTATTCATGTTCTTTTTCATTTATGTTTTTGCATTGTTATATATAGTTATGTTTTTCTTGAATAAATAGACTTGTTATGTTTTATAATCTCTACAAAATATTTTGTAGAATGTTATAGGTACAAAATATCTACTAGAATATATTTAATTATTCTATCTCTATTTTTCTGTTGCATGAAATAATTTTATTTTCATAGATTTTAATTTTACTTTTTATCTATATCATTATATTTATTTCAAATAATTTGTTATATAATAAGATTATTTATTTATTTTGTAGGTGATATATATTTCATGCATTTTATTATGTTTTTTATTCATGTTCTTTTTTATTTATGTTTTTGCATTGTTATATATAGTTATGTTTTTTTCTTGAATAAATAGACTTGTTATGTTTTATAATCTCTACAAAATATTTTGTAGAATATTATATGTACAAAATATCTACTAGAATATATTTAATTATTCTATATCAGTTGTAGTTTATTTTTTATAATATTTTATAATTTCCCTTTATTTGAATTTTATTATTTTCATAACTTTTTATGTTATACAATTATGATGTTTAATTTATATGATATTATCACTTATTTTATTTTTATATTAGTAAGGATGAAAATAATTACAGCAACAATTAAGACTTAATTTTAGGTGGGTAAATTTATTAAAGGGTTTGGAACTTGAGACCTATTCAAGAATGGAATACACGTGTTCCTCACGCATTTTAAAATTCAAATAATCGTTTCTTTTCTGTTCATAATAAATAGGTTTTATATTTTACTTATTTTCTTATTTTGTGGTGATACAAGATGAGCAAAATTTGGCGTTTTCGTTATTTGAATTAGAGCATGTATAAAGGAAACCAGGGAATTATGTTTGAAGGGTATAAAAAGTATGCAGGGATATCTCCTTAGACAACTTGAAGTCAAAAATTCATAGTTTATTAGTGCTCTAATAAAGTGAATATATTTTGAAATTATCAGCAAAAATGTTGGTAGAAGAAAATCCAAAGGGATATAAGGAATATGTAATATGGGATGATTCAGACATAAGTTGTGTGATTGATTTCTTACAGAAATACTCAACGAGAACTTAAAATCTATGGTGGAATAGATGTTGTAAGTAATTGAAAACAATGTTAAAAACAGTGGCTGAATTGCTATAGAATGTAGTAGTTTATTAACTTGAAAATAGAGTTAAATACACAATGTAAGTAACTGAATAAAGAAACCACTAATCCCACGTATAACAATACCTAATAATATGAGATTCTCCTAAAGAAAAAGTAAAAGCAACAAACTCCCTAACAAATAGCAATTTATTCAGAGAAGAAACATCTTAAAACACCCTCCCTTAAACTGAATGTCATTTTGCATTCAGTTTAGCATTGAGCTTGAACAAACTCCAAGTAATTCACGCAACTTTTCAAATGCTTCCAGCTTTAGACCCTTGGTCATGATATCTGCCACTTGATCTTTACTTCGACAATAAACCAAATCTATGGTTTTATCAGTTACAAGATCACGAAGAAAATGATATCTCACATCTATGTGCTTGCTTCTCCCATGTAGAACTGGATTCTTGGAAAGTTTGATGGTTGAACTATTATCACAATGAATCACAGTAGGCCCATCTTGATAAGAATGTAACTCTTCAAGAATCTTTCTTAACCAAATTGCTTGACATGCAGAAGTTGCTGCAGCTATAAACTCCGCTTCTGTTGTTGACAAGGTAACAACTTGTTGCTTCTTTGATGCCCATGATACAACAGCTGATCCCATCATAAACATGTGACATGATGTACTTCACCTATCATCCAAATCACGCGCATAATCACTATCAGTAAAACTAGTCAACTAAGGCTGCCATTTTTCTTGTAAAAAATACCGAAATCTGTTGTTCCTTTCAAGTATTGAAACACTCTTTTAGCAATTCTGAGGTGCAGCTCTGTTGGTCTTTCCATATACATGCTAATCATACACACAACATACATAATATTAGGCCTAGTAGCTGTCAAATACATTAAACTTCCAACAATTTGCTTGAAATAAGTGTTGTCAATCCTCTCTCCATCAAGGTCACTTGAAAGCTTCAATCCTGGTTCAATTGGAGTCCGAACTGGATTACAGTTCTCCATGTGAAACCTCTCCAAAATCTCCTGAGCATATTTCTTTTGTCCAATAAAAATTCCAGTAGTTGTTTGCACTACTTCAATACCAAGAAAATATTTCATCTTTCCTAAATCAATCATACCAAAATCAACCATCATCGAGTTCTTAAAATCAGAAAACATAGTTTCATCATTACCCGTGAAAAGAAGATCATCAACATATAAGCAAACTACCAATATTTTACCTCATTCTCCAGACTTGATAAATAGAGTGTGCTCATATGGACACTTTTTGAAGCCTGCCTTCTCAAAGTGATTTTCAATACAACTACACCAAGCTCGAGGTGTCTGCTTCAAACGATATAAGGCCTTTTTCAATTTATAAACCTTAAGAAAGGCTGATTTTACATCAAGTTGGAAGATGGGCCATGAATTTTGTGCTGCTAATGAAACTACCAAACGAATTGTATCTTGTCTTGCTACAGGAGCAAAAACCTCTTCATAATCAACACCATACTCTTGCTTATAGCCTTTTACAACCAACCTTGCTTTGAACTTGTCAATTTCTCCCTTTTCATTCAGCTTTGTCTTATAAACCCACTTCACACCAATGGTTTTCTGTCCTTTTGGAAGATCAGTTAACACCCAAGTCTCATTTTTCTCTATTGCTTCAATTTTTGCATCCATGGCTTTTTTCCATTTTTCTTCTTTCACTGCTTCATCAAACAACATAGGATTAGAGTCTGCAAACAGAGCAAAATGTGCAGTAGTATCCTTATCTGATAATTCATCTCCACTTACATAATCTATCATCCAAGTTGGTCTTCTCCTTTGTCGTTGTGGTTCTGAAATAGTGGATTGACCTTCATTTGGAAGTGAAACACTAGATGAAGGACTTTGAGAAACTTCGCCAACAGACTGAACATGAGGCTGCAATTGTAATTCAGCCCCCTCACTTTCCCCACCAATTTCCTCAACATCAATTAAAGTTTGTGGTTGCTCGGAACTGCTTCTCCAATCCCATGTATTTTCTTCATCAAAGAGAACATCTCGACTGATGATTACTTTCTTGGTATTGGGATTATATAATTTGTATGCCTTGGATTCCTCACTAACCCCAATAAAGACACACTTCACACTTTTATCATCAAGCTTTGTTCTCTTTTCATCTGGAACATGTGCTTATGCTATACACCCAAAGATTTTGAAGTGATCAACGGATGGCTTGACTTCGCTCCAAGCTTCTTGTGGTGTTATGTTTTTTACAGCAAGAGTGGGACTTCTGTTGAGTACATGAACACCCCAATTTGCTGCTTCTACCCAGAAAGTCTTTGGAATATCCTTCTTCAACAACATGCTTCACACCATATTCATAATCGTCTGATTCTTTCTTTCAGCCACACTGTTTTGTTGTGGTGTGTATGCAGTAGTAAGTTGCTTCTGTATTCCATGTAATTCTCAAAAACTTACAAAGTTATGTGAATTAAATTCACCACCACGATCTGTACGAAGGATCTGAATATACTTGCCAGAATTTTTTTCAACTCGAGCCTTAAAGCTTTTAAAAACAGCAAGAGCTTCAGATTTCTCCTACAAGAAATAAATCCATGTTTTTCGACTCAAATCGTCTATGAAGGTAGACTCAAATCATCTATGAAGGTAATAAAGTACCTTTTGTTTCCATTCGATGTTGGATTGATAAGTCCACAAATGTCCAAATGCACCAACTGTAAGATTTGTTTTGCTCTCCATGCTTTTCCTTGTGGGAAAGAGTCACGATGATGTTTACCAACAATACAATCTTCACATATTTCTGTGGGATTGTTGATATTAGGCAATCTTTTCACCATGTTCTTCTCATGTAGGATTTTCAAGCCTTTGAAACTCAAATGACCATAACGCAAGTGCCACAACCATGTTGGATCTTGAACTCTTGTGGAGAAACACCTCTGGACACCATACTGAATGTGTAGAGGGAACATTCGATTGACACTCATTTCAGTTTATGCTATTAGGCCCTTCTCTGGATGATGAATTTGACACCTACTTTGTTGGATGATGATGATATAACCTTTTTCTTGTAGTTGGCCCATACTAATGAGATTGCTTTTCAAATCTGGGATATAAAACACACTGGCAATTGTATGCACAATGTTGTTTTTCATATGGAATTTAATATTCCTTTTTCCCATAACAGTAATGGAAGAATTGTTACCTAGCTTAACAGTTTCTCTAAAGGTTTCATCCAAATCATAAAACAAAGATTTGTTCCCACACATGTGATTGCTACAACCAGAATCTAGATACCAAGTATTGCTTGATGAATTATTCTTGTCAATTAAGCCATCAATAGTACTTCTCCTTCAGTTTCAGAAAAATTTACCTTAGGTTCCTTCTCTTTTTCGGGACATTCATACTGATAATGGCCATGCTTGTGACAATGATAACATTCCACCCTTTCCTGGTTAAATTGTGTTCCTTGATTGTAAGATTAGCGTCCTCTACCTCTACCTCTTCCTTGAAATCCTCCACGTCCTCTTCCTTGAAAAATATTTCCTTCATGAGAAGTGACTTTCAAGGCTTGCTCCTCCACAATATGGCTGGTCATCCTCCGTTCATGAACTAAGAGTGAGCTTTGCAACACATCAATCGAAAGACAATCTATGTCATTCGATTATTCAATAGAACACACCACATAGTCAAATTTAGTCATTGAGCGAAGGATTTTCTCAATGACAGCAATATCCTCCAGCTTTTCTCCATTAACACGCATCTTGTTTGCAATTGATAGTGTTCTTCCAAAGTAATCATTTACTGACTCTCCTACCTTCATGTGAAGAATTTCAAACTCTTTGCGAAGAGCTTGGAGTTGTGCACGTTTCACCCGTGTAGTGCCTTGGTACTTTTTCTTCATTGAATCCTAAATATCTTTGGAAGTATCCTTTTTTAGGATTGTCTCGAGTACAACACGATCTATTGCTTGAAACAAATAATTCTTTGCCTTCAAATCCTTCAATTTTTTATCCTCCAATGTCTTTCTTTGCGCTTCTGTTAAAATTGTCTCATTAGTAAGTTCAATGATGCTAGTTTCCACGAGAGTCCAATATTCCTTGGATCGCAGGAAATTTTCCATCAACATACTCCAGTGGTCATAGTGATCATCGAAGCGTGGAATAGCAGGTTGCACAAAGCTGTCAGAAGCCATCAAAGAAAAAACTTGCTGCAAAGAGAATGAAAGTTGCTGCGCTTTTTTGTTTTAAATCAGGCCCCGGTATGGAGCTCTGATACCAAATTTTAAAAACAGAGGCTGAATTGCTACAGAATGCAGTAGTAGTTTATTGACTTGAAAATAGAGTTAAATACACAATGCAAGTAACTGAATAAGGAAACCACTAATCCCACGTATAACAATACCTAATAACATGGGATTCTCTTAAAGAAAAAGTAAAAGCAACAAACTCCCTAACAAATAGCAATTTATTCAGAGAAGAAACACCTAAACATCTTAACAAACAAGTGGTGGGATTTTAAAGAAAGCTATGGTAAAGATTGGATTCAAGAGATAGTGAATTTTACATGAAGATGATACTCAATTTTCATATGTTAATTCCAATCATTCTACATAAGTAATTCTCACTTCCTACACTCCGAACTCTATTTAAGCTAATTAAAATTAAATTAGAATTTTTATTATTATCATAATTGATATTATTTACATTGCTATAATAATTCAAGTCAAACAAATCAATAACTTACATATATAATACCATATTTTTTAAGTATACATCTTGACTATGGTACATTCTTATTTCATTCTTCCAATTCAAATAACATTAATTGGGGACATTTTGATTACGAGATGGAACTTGATGAATCTGATATGCCTAGATGTTGGCATGAGAGTGATTAAATATTTGTTGATTCAAGATTTTACAATAAATAAGTGGTTTAAATGTTGTAAAGAATTACTCAATGAGAAAACATGAAAGTTACAAAACTCACTATATTATATGTGAAGTGCCCTAATCACGAAAATGGTTGTCCATAGTGGATGATGGCTATTTTATCCAAGGATAAAGAACAATGGGTGATAAAATTAAAGCATAGGAATGTCTACTCACTTGTGTCAATATTATGTTGTTGCAAGATCATATAAACTTATATTTTAATTTATCCAAACAAAAAAGTGATTAAAAAGTGGTTGGAGATTGGGGTATGTCTTATGCTAATTGTGAACAACGAGGAACCTCTTGGCATATTTTTGGAATAGTTTTTTTTTTTTTTTAGTTTAAGGAACGGCGTTATGTCTTCCAGTTCTACAAACTAATATTATAGATTTATAGAACTTTCATGTGTAGAAATAGTCAATTATTGGCTTATTGTAACTAGCATTTGCTATTGGGAAAGAATATACCAAATATACTTAAGAGTAGTTGATATATTCAAATTGTAATAACTACATAGTTTTATCGTCAAGAAATAAAAAGATCGACTCATGAGGATTAATACTTGTTATTTCTTTAATTAATTAATCTTAAATTTATAATTAAGATAAGATAAAATAAATAAAAGATAAACCAATTAAAATCAGATTCGAAAATGAATTAAGATATTGAAAGATGTTTCAAGGATTGAAACTACCACCTTGATATTCATGAGTCCTAGTTTATTGCTTCCTTTTCTCAAAATTTAAGTTATGAAAGGTGAATTTCTCAATAATAGGTGTTATCTCTCCTAGTACAAATCACAAATTTGTTGAAATTAAACCAATACATACTCTTGTGGTACAGACTCATGAAAACCATATACTTGTGTATTTTTCTAATTGCTCTATGGCAATATAATGCATCCCTCAAATGCCTAACCCGAACAAGAGAAATTATAATAAAAACTAAATACAAATCCTAATTAAACTAAGAAATGAATACAAAACAATAATTACATGTGCTACAATTTCATACACATTAAATCCCGTTAAACTTAAGTCTTGTTTGTCCTTAAGCAAGAAGCTATAGGATTGAGTGACAACTTTTAGACACTGACACATAAAAATAAAAACTACCAAGTGACAAGTTTTAAATAATTAAGGACACTAACAAAGTAATCAAAATTAGTTTTTGTTTAGGGCTAAATCTTAAAAGTTATGTTAATCACTAAATTAGGTTACTCTTCTCAAACCATTCTTTAAGTTTTTTAGGCTAAAACAATTTGATCAAGTTCTCTTTAAAATACACTACTGTAGACTTGAAAATAGAGGACATCTCTATTGTATTTTATTGAATCCATGCAAGAATTAAGATGTCTTCTGTTCTTTTAACTTGGCCAGGGAATAGATGCTAGGTAGAGTAAATAAATAAATGATTTTCAAATGGCTAATTACCATGTACTTTCAATTAAAATCATCTGTTGAACTATGAATGGAGCATTGGGATTCATTTTCATTACTTTCCTAAATTATTTTTCCTTTTGCATTTTTGTAGTTTTGTTGATTTTCTTTCTTAACAGTAGTAGCAGCTGCAACAAGAGCTAAATATGCAACCGCAATCCAAAGATATATACCCATACGAATACTAAGTTTCCACTCATACCCATGTAACGAGCTACAACAATTAAGAAGTGTAAAATAATTTGTTCATAACAAGGATCGCCATTGTATAACCATTCATCAATGGATGCCGCTTCCCATATCAGGTAAAAGTGCAGATGGATAGATACTTTGTAAACTTTTGTATTTGTAAACCCCTCCATAGGTCTCTTAAGTTATTTTTCGGTCACTATTTATTTCCTCATATTTTTTGTTTCGAGTAAGTTCCTTAAGTTTCAAACGTCCAACAAATAAATCATTTCCGCCTGCAGCTGATAGATATTATGCCATCTCAACTAAATCTTATTCCCTAATGACTTAAAAAAGACCGTTCAAATCCCTTTTCTTAAGACAATTGTCTCTTTCAGATGTGGCCTCCATTATGTTATCTTGTAATAAAATAGATTAAGATATTTTATTCTTTAATACTGTATTGTTTATATATATAAAAATTGTTCATAAAATGTAAATAAATCTGTTTATATATCACTTTCAGATTTGATTTTAGGATAATAACAACCTAATCAATCTAAACAAATCTGTTTACATGTATTTAGTTTGTTATTATCGCATTGTCCCCTCCAATTGGAGCATGGAGATTCATAATGCCCAACTTGCCCAAGAAGGAATCAAATTGTGGTTTTCCTAAAGCATTGGTAAAGATATATACGAGTTGAGCAGTAGTAGAGACATAGGTTGGAAGAATATTGTAGTGGAGGACTTTATTATGAACAAATGACAATTGACTTCTATATGCTTGGTGCATTCATGAAATATCGGATTTTTAGCAATGTGCAAGGTCACTTGACTATCACAATGAAGAATTGTTAGAACATGGTTTGTTGAAAACCATTAGTGAGAACTTTTGAGTGTGAAATATAAAAACACCCAAGTCCCACATAGAAAAGTTTTGAAAAAAACAACTCTCAAGTCCCACATAGAAGAGTTTTGAAGGAAAAAAAAAAACTCTCAAGTCCCACATTGGAGAGATGAGGGGAACTTGGAAAAAATCTCAAGTTATAAATAGAAGCCTTCTCCCTTCATATTTTCTTGCCCCAAGTTGAATGTACTTTCATTCAACTTTTTCTTTCTCCCTCATATTTTTCGCCGATGCATTTCCGGAAAACTTCTCCCTCTTTCTTTCCGTGGTACTAAGAAGTTGCACATGCAACCATATTGTGGGAATTTCGAGAACTGGCACTAGTAGTTAGTATTGGAGGAAAGAATTGACATATATAGCCATATTGTGGGCATTTCGAGAACTGACACTGGTAGTCAGTATTGTGGGAAAAGAATTGGCACAGATAGCCATATTCTGGAAATTTCGAGAACTGACACCGGTAGTCAGTATTGTGGGAAGAGAATTGGCACAGTTAGCCATATTGTGGGTAATTTCGAGAATTGGCACTGGTAGTCATATTGTGGTAGGTATATTCGAGATCGGTTCTTACAGTGCAGTAAGAATTCGATAAGAGAGATCTGGGCTGTTTTATCCTAGGGACGGCGTGGTTGATAGTCTGCTTGCACATTTTGGGCAGTGCCACGAAACGTCTTAAAGAGAGCGACCTGGTCGTGACTCAGCCAATAAGTATTATTTCGTGCCATTTAGAATTGCTGCAAGCTACGGTAACAACAATTTTAAGACGTTTCTACTGCAATGACATTTGTAGATAATATTACTAGACCGAACAGCTATGACCTGAACAAACCATTTCGGTTTGATGAGAAAAATTTCAAACGTTAGCAACATAAGATGAAATTTTTCCTCATTATGAGAAAAATTACATATGTTTTGAAAATGAATGTCCTAATGCTGCTGAAGAAAGCTGAAAAAAGGATAAACTAACTATTAATATAGCTATCTGGAATGAAAATGATTACTTTTAAGAATTTCATTCTGAATGAGTTGTCAGATAATCTCTGTAATTACTACAACTCATATATGTCTGCCAAATTAATTTGGTATGCACTTGAGAAATAAAGAAATATGATACCGAGGAAGTGAAGATAAAATATATATATATGATGTTATCACTACCTCAAGTATCAAATGAATGATAATAAATCACTAGAGTCTTAGTCCTATGAGATACATAAAATTGCTCATGAAATCATTTATGATGATATGGCCCTAGAGAGTTAAACTCAGGGAGCCTATGAATGTATATTCATTGGGTATGATATAAACAGTATTGTGTATAAGCATTACGACCTTAACGCAAAATGATCATTAAGTCTAACGATGTTGACTTTAATGAGAAGAAATTCCTTTTTAAATTGAGGAATAGTGGGGGCACATCAACTAGTCACATACTTGTGATTAGAGATAATGATGGAAAATGAAAGGTTTGAAATAAAACCTAGAAGAAGTAAGAGACCAATAATTGTTAGAGAGTATAGACCTGATTATATGGTATTGGAGGATAATCCATCAATTCTCTCTCCAAGAAGTTTTTGACTTCTTTGGATGTTGATTTGTGGCGAGAAGCCATAAATGATGAGATGGACTATCTAGAGTCTAACAAGAAACATACTATGTTATCTAAATCCACTATGGAAGTTGAGATGATAGCATTAGCAACAACTAATGAAGAAACAAGTTAGCTGAGAAGTTTGTTTGCAAAGATTTCTCTATGGGAAAAACATATATCAGTTGTGTTGATCCATTGTGATAGTATCGTGGCTATTGCAAAAAAATTGAGAACCGCTTTTATAACGGTAAAAAGCGACAAATACGTCGTAAGCATAACACCATTAGAGAGTTACTCTCTACATGAGTTGTTAGAATGGATCATGTACGCACTGAGAATAACTTAGCAGATCCTTTGACGAAAGGACTAGTTAGAGAGAAAGTCCATAATACTTCTAAGAGTATGAGATTATTGCCCTTAGAACGAGGATCACTCATGATGGTAACCCGACCTAACTGACTAGAGATCCCAAGAAATAGGTTCAATGGGTAATAACAAGTT
>NW_017722709.1:0-5505 GCF_001865875.1 Lupinus angustifolius | reverse complement strand
GATAGACTTGCATGGCCTTTAACGCACGTGCTTTACAGAATACACATTTGAAAAGGTTGTGTGTGGTTTTATGCTAGAGATATAGTTCAAGACTACGAGTCACTCTAGTAAAATCTGGATCTTATTCATTATGCAAAGGTTCAAGTCGCATGACACCTTTGTTTATGCACAATCTTATTGAGACCACAAATATTCTCGGAAATCGTTTTTTAATTTCAAGTGGGGGATTGTTGGAACATGGTTTGTTGAAAACCATTAGTGGAAACTTTTGGGTGTGAAATATTAAAAATACCTAAGTCCCACATAGAAGAGTTTTGAAAAACAACAACTCTAAAGTCCCACATAGAAGAGTTTTGAAAAAACAACTCTCAAGTCCCACATAGAAGAGTTTTGGAAAAAAAACAACAACTCTCAAGTCCCACATTGGAGAGATGAGGGGAACTTGGAAAAAATCCCAAGTTACAAATAGAAGCCTTCTCCCTTCATATTTTCTTGCCCCAAGTTGAATGCGCTTTCATTCAACTTTTTCTTTCTCCCTCATATTTTCCGCCGATGCATTTCCGGAAAAATTCTCCCCCTTTTTCTGTGGCACTAAGAAATGGCACAGGTAGCCATATTCTAGAAAAATCGAGAACTGCACCTGTAGTCAGTATTGGAGGAAAGAATTGGCATAGGTAGTCATATTGTGGGCATTTCGAGAACTAACACTGGTAGTCAGTATTGTGGGCATTTCGAGAACTAATACTGGTAGTCAGTATTGTGGGAAGAGAATTGGCACGGGTAGCCATATTGTGGGTAATTTCGAGAATTGGCACTGGTAGCCATATTGTGGTGGGTGTTCCGCCGATGCATTTCTGGAAAACTTCTCCCTTTTTTTTCCGTGGCACTAAGAAATGGCATAGGGAGCCATATTCTAGAAATTTCGAGAACTAACACCGGTAGTCAGTATTGGAGGATAGAATTGGCACAGGTAGCCATATTGTGGGCATTTCGAGAACTGACACTGGTAGTCAGTATTGTGGGAAAAAAATTGGCACATGTAGCCATATTCTGGAAATTTCGAGAACTGACACCGGTAGTCAATATTGGAGGAAAGAATTGGCGCAGGTAGTCATATTGTGGGCATTTCGAGAACTAACACTGGTAGTCAGTATTGTGGAAAGAGAATTGGCACGAGTAGCCATATTGTGGGTAATTTCGAGAATTGGCACTGGTAGCCATATTGTGGTGGGTGTATTTGAGATCGGTTCTTATACTGCAGTAAGAATTCGATAACAGAGATCTGGACTGTTTTATCCTGGGGACGGCGTGGTTGATAGTCTGCTTGCACATTTTGGGCAGTGCCACAAAACGTCTTAAAGAGAGCGACCTGGTCATGACTCAACCAGTAAGTATTATTTCATGACATTTAGAATTGCTGCAAGCTACGAGAACAACAAGAATCACAGTTTTGGTATGAGCGATGACAAGATTGGAAAGAATCCATTTTAACCATTTGAGCTTGCATATAGTAGTTGCCATTGACTAATACTCAATTTCAGTCGACGATCGAGAAATTGTGTATTGGTTTTTTTTTCCTGAGAGATAGGGGATTGGCCAAATTGAACCAACCAACTAGTAACGGAGTGGCTTATAAGAGGACAACTAGCCCAGTCGAAGTCACACCATCCATGAAGCTGGAGATCACAGTTGCGAGAAAGCAATATGCCTTGACCAGGATTGCCCTTGAGAAATTGAATCACTATAAGGGAAGCTTCCTAGTGCTCAATTTATGGTTCCTGAATGAAATGAGATAGCGTGTGAACAATGAAAGAAAGCTCTGGATGTGTGACACATAGATAAATCAATCGCCCAACTAATCGATGATAGCGTTCAGGGTTGGCAAGAAGAGTTCCTATAGCAAAAGACAAACAATGATTTTGTTAAAATGGGATGCTTGCAGGTTTAGCACCGATGAGGCCAACTTCAGAAATAGCATCAAGCGTTTACTTACACTAATAGAGAAAAATACCTATATGATTGCTAGCAACCTCAATACCCAGAAAAATACATCAATATGCCAAGATATTTCATGTGGAAGCATTTGTTGAGGTAGTTTTTAAACCATTTAATGGATGAGGAATCATTACCGATAATGATTAGATCGTCGACATAAACAAGAATAATAAGTTGAACCCCTTTTTGATGCAAGGTGAATAGAGAATAATCAAGACATGATTGCTTAAATCCATAAGATTCAAGTGCATGAGACAATTTAATGAACCAGCAACGTGGAGCTTGCTTTAAGTTGTACAACGATTTTCGAAGTTTACATACCATGTTTTTTTTTGTAAGCGAAAAAAAGGAGGTGGGCAAATGAACTCTTCATCATGTAGATCGTCATGTAGAAATGCATTGTGTACGTCTATTTGATGAAGTTCTCAGATCTTATACATATTCTTCATAATTTGTGAGATTTGTATAGGGTTTATAGCTTGTTCTTGATTGTAACATTTAAGCCTTTTAGTGCTTCACATCACTCTGTTTTTGTGTATTTTTGTAACAAGGAAAGTCGTCTCTTGGTGTCGTACCACCAACGAGATACAGAGAGTCTTCACCAAGACTTGGAGGTCTTGAGTTTAGAACATACTCTTGGCTGGGGCTAGATCATAGGAATGGTTTTCCTAGCTGATAGGTAAGGTCAAACCAAGGTAGGGGTTCTGAGAATTGAAGAAGGTAGCATTCAAGGTCTTGTAATTGGAAATGTGTATGTAATATACATTAACTTCAATTTTAGTGAAGAAAATCTCCCAAGATCGGAAGGGGAGGACTGGATGTAGTCTTGTAGTGGAATGCAAAACGAACTAGTATAAAAACCTTGTTGTAGGCTGTTTCTTACCCTTATCTCTTTACTGTTTTAAGTTGTTTTTAATTGTCTATTGTAACTGATAATTTGAATATAGTAACTCTGCCATATAAAGATCATTTCTGTTCAAATATATATGTTGTATCATTTCTATATAATCTGTGAGTGGTTGTGTAATCAAGTCGTTCAATAACTGTCTGTTAAGTGCGATTTAATCGATTAAGATAGTCCTTTAATCGATTAACTGGGTGATTTTCTAGAATAGAGCTTTGATGCGAATAGCAGTATTTGGGAACCGCGACACCTATTCAACCCCCCTTCTAAGTGTATTCTGTCACTGATACTTAAATCCAACACTTAGTTAACATGTTTAAAATACTTAGGTGATGCATATCTGACATTTAGCTAGTTGACATCCAAAATTTCCCATAAAAAACATTATTATATATATATAAATAAAGAACTTAATATATATTGATAATATATGAAATTTTTAGATATCATATAACATTTATATGTTAATAATTATTTACTCTTAAATAATATTAATAAAAATGAATAATGAATAATAGCTTGATTGTGTAAAAAAAACTATATATTAAATATTAAAATAATAAATATTTTCCTTTAATTCATAGATGGAGTTTACATAAAAACAAAACTAGTAAATTTTGGAGGTAGAGTTGACATACAATGCAGGTCACCATGAACATAGTAATTGTAAAGTTGTGATATAAGTCATAATGACAAATAGTAAATTTTATATGTTATACTTTTTAATCCTTAGAATATATTCATATGATTTGTATTTATGTTATTATTAATTAATAGGATCATTGTATTGTGGGTGAAAATGTTACCAGTATTAATAATTTGGTCTCTTTTCTTTTTGGTTTCATAGTCTGTGTCTCTATGTTATAGGGTGAGAAACTTAAATTTATTATTATATATTGAGTGTTCCATTTCAACACTCTTTATAACCCCTCTTTTACAATGACTTTCAGTAGGAGAAAATCATATGACTTGTCAAATGTTGAAGCCACTAATTCTAAAGGTGACCCATCAAGTGAGAGTGAGAGGCCTACACAAGCATTAGACCAAGGTGAAAAATATAATTTCTTTATCTTCAAAAGAACCAAGTCCTGAAAGAAAAGAATCAACAAATGTGAAGCCTTTGTTAAAAGAAGTTACTTTGATGAGTTCAACAAATACTATAAATACTGGAAGGTCAAAACTTTTGAAATGCAATCATTGTTCCAAGATTTTTACAAGCTCATACACTAGAATAAATTATCAATTTTTTGGTGCTCCATGTGGGAAGAAGGCGAGAATCCATAGATGTTCTATTCTGATTAAAAACATAGAGGAATGTGACAAAGTGAAGAGAATGGCCCATAATGCAGAAAAGTGTGGTGTCTCTTCTACCCTGAAAAGCTTAATCATAAGTAAGAGCAACACAAACAAGCAGAACACTTCCAAGAAAATAGTGGAAGCTTTTCGTGTGATGGATAGAGCTAATGATGATTTGAAGATTATTAGAGGGATATGTTTAAATGGAATTCTTTTTAATGTTTTGAGAAATCCTCAATTTGTTGAAATGGTGGCAACTATCAATAATGGGCCTAAAGGCTACAAGTCTCCATCTTCTTAGAAGGCCAGAATTGTTCTTTTAGATGAATGTAAACAAAATGTTGAGAATGAATTAGATCCAATCAAGGTCAACCCTTAATCAATGTCAATAGCAGATGAGCATTGTTTATATATGCTGATAATTTCTCTAAAGTAGAGAAGAATGGTTCTGAAATTTCTCAATACTTACTTAAAGCAATCAAAGATATTGGGTCATCCAATGTACTACAAGTGGTTACCGACAATGCAGCCAATTGTAAAATGATTGACAAACAAATTGAGAAGGTACACAAACACATTTTCTTGTTACCATGTGTTGTTCATACCTTAAACCTGGTTTTTAAAGATTTTTCTATTTCATTTGAGTGATTAAGAAATTAACAAACAAGGAAAAACTATTGTTAAGCATATTTTTTTAACCACTCTCACACTCTAGCAATGTTAAGAGCAAATTCAAAGCTAAAATTATCAAGAATCACCAAGACTAGATTTGCTTCAAATTTCATCTTACTGAAGAGGCTACTAGATTGTAGAGAAGCTCTTGCTACAACTTTTGTCTTAAATAATTGGAAAGAATGGTAAAATAAGGAGAGGAGAATACAAGAAAATGGATGTTTTAGTTGCAGAAACAATAAATAGTGATGCTTTTTGGGAGGATATTGAAAATATCATTAAGATAACTAAGCCAATTTACTTTTTAATCAAGTTTTCTGATGGGGAAGGCCCAAAGATGGGGGGACTCTATGAAAATAAGGATATGACTGTTAGGTATCAGTGGTTACAATACACCTAGAAGGGAGGGTTGAATAGGTGTCGCGGTTAGAATTACCGCTTTTCGCAAATCAACACTTAATGCTGAATCAACCCTACTTAATCGATTAAAGAAGAAATATAATCAATTATTTGAACAATATTAATCGATTAACAAAAGAAACAGTTTTAAACAGAAACAGTTTTAATCGATTAACAGAAACAGGATAATCGATTAACACAACAATATTAATCGATTAAACAGAACCAGTAAGCAATTA
>NW_017722708.1:0-1142 GCF_001865875.1 Lupinus angustifolius | reverse complement strand
GAATAACAGAGCTTACATATTGTATATCAGAATAGCATCCAGTATAGCATACGAACAGAATGTATCAATTTGAATCCAATATACAAATTAATCGATTGAAAAACAGCAAAGAGAGAGAGAGAAAACAAATCCTGCAACGCGAATTTTTATCCTGGTTCGTTTGCTGTCCACTGCAAACTACATCCAGGCCTCCCGGCTGACTTGGGAGATTTCCTTCACTATAATCGAATCAATGTAATTTACAAACACATTATCCAATTACAACACTTAGAAAACCACAAGAAAATAAAGAAACTATTCAGTGGTTTGACTCCCTTCCTACCGACAAAGAAAACGTTTCTTTCGGCGTAGCCCCAGCCAAGAATCTCTGTTCTTTCCTTTTCTTACACTCTAAGCAATTATGAAGAAACACTCAATCTCTAACGGTGATAAGACACCACGAGATTCCCTTTACAACAATTATACAACAATTACAAGAGTAAAATAAAGCTATTTCTAAGCTCAAATATAACAAGAAGGCTTTACTCTAATGCACATCTAACACAAACTCATGTGAAATGACAAGTATTAGTTATGAAAACAGAAGTTACAGAATCATAAAACTTCATGAAAAAGCATCAAAATATGCATGAAAATGTGAGGGAAAACATGAGAAATTATACCATGACATGCACTCAATCCTAAAGCATAGAATCTCTCATTTCTAAACTCACAAATGCATTTAACAAATAGATGCAACAATTAACACGCAGAATGCTCTAACTCTCTAATAAATGCAACATGCAACTTATGAGATTAATTCTGGAAACATAGTTTATGAAGAATCAGTCCAGAACCCCAGATAATCGATTAAATGTGATCTTAATCGATTAACGGGACTAAAAATTATAACTGATTCAGTTTTTCAGTTTTTCAGTTCCAACAATACAAAAAAAAACAGTTAGGTTAATCGATTAACATAATGCCTTAATCGATTAACAACATTTAAAAACGTGTTCCAGTAGCAACCACTTTTCACAGCAGTTGGGTTAATCGATTAAAGGTATGGTTAATCGATTAACAGTAACTAAAATGTGTATTTTCAAATACAAAACATCAAATACGTTATGCACTTAGATAATACATGTTTAACACTTAGTTTT
>NW_017722707.1:0-97234 GCF_001865875.1 Lupinus angustifolius | reverse complement strand
CAACCTGTTCTCAACAGAAAGCGACCCAGCCTTGGTCAGTTGACCCTGAATATACAAAGGAGGGCCCCGAAGGAATGACTTGTTCTCTGCTCCATTGAAGATGATGAACTCGAAACTGAGATTGATGAACAGAGGGGCAAAGCCTAACCTAGGGTTTGGATTGGATGATTCGGAATTGAGTGGATTTTTGGATGAAATAGAATGATTTCGGAAGGTTTGAGAGGTTTAGGATGAGGTTTACTTAATCCTATTGCACCTGGATTAGTATTGTTGCTGTTTCAGAAAATCAAGGCGCAAAGAGGTTGCGAAAAGGTCAGAAAAAGTGCAAGACCGAGACACTGTTTGCCTTTAACGTACTGGTTTTAATCGATTAACGGGATGGTTTAATCGATTAAAACAGTGTAAAATTTGAATTTTCAAAAAAAATTGCCCAGGTAATCGATTAACGGGCTGTTTAATCGATTAAGTTTTAGAAAATTTGAATTTTCCAGAAATGAAGCCCAGGTAATCGATTAACTATTGGCATAATCGATTAAATCAGAGAAAATTTCGTTTTTAGGCAGCAGAGTGGTTTCGACTTTTTAGGACACACGTATGCATTATTACAGATTTATCGAGACATATATAATCACATTAAGAAGTTAATCAAGAGATATATTTTTGCATTTTTAACATATATCATTCAAACATGAAACACATAGGCATAGAGAAGCAAGACAATTTATGCAAACAGCTAAACAATTTTTAAACAAGATATTGTTCATCAAGAATTCCTAGTTCTCTCCTTAGAACATAGAAGGTATCCCTGGGAAGGGGCTTGGTGAAAATATCTGCTAACTGTTTAGATGTTTCCACAAATTCAAGAACACAGTCACCTTTTTGTACATGGTCACGCAAAAAATGATGTCTAATTTCTATATGCTTTGTTCTAGAATGCAAAACGGGATTCTTGGATAGGTTAATGGCACTTGTATTATCGCATTTTATTGGGATCTTTTCAAGTTTAAGACCAAAGTCCTTAAGTTGCTGCTTCATCCAAAGGATTTGAGCGCAACACACACCAGCGGCAATGTATTCCGCTTCAGCGGTGGACAAAGCAACACAGGCTTGCTTCTTGCTGTGCCATGCTACTAATGAACTGCCCAATAGGTGGCAAGTACCACTAGTGCTTTTCCGATCCAACTTACATCCGGCGAAATCGGAATCGGAATAACCCACCAAGGATAGTGAGGCATCCCGAGGATACCATAATCCCATGTTAATAGTTCCTTTTAGATATCTCATGATTCTTTTAACAGTTATATAGTGTGATTCTCTAGGTGATGATTGATATCTCGCACACATGCATACACTGAACATGATATCAGGTCTACTTGCAGTTAAGTAAAGTAAAGACCCAATCATACCACGATACTTCGTTACCTCGATTGCTTTTCCTTTCTCATCTTTGTCTAAGTAGCAAGCAGATGCCATAGGTGTGGAAGCTTCCTTACATTTGTCCATTTCAAATTTCTTGAGTAGCTCTTTGCAGTATTTCGCCTGATGGATGAATATCCCACTTTCTAGCTGCTTTATCTGCAATCCTAGAAAGAATGTGAGTTCTCCCATCATAGACATTTCGAACTCCCCCTGCATCATCTCAGAAAATTCTCTACACAAGATATCATTAGTAGATCCAAATATTATGTCATCTACATAGATTTGTACAAGCAGAACATGATTTTCTGATTTTCTAATAAAAAGCGTTGTGTCAACCAAGCCTCTCTCGAACCCTTTTTCTAAAAGAAAGGTACTAAGTCTGTCATACCAAGCTCTAGGAGCTTGTTTGAGACCATATAGTGCCTTTTTAAGTTTGTAAACATGGTTCGGATATTTAAAATTTTCAAAACCAGGCGGTTGGTCAACATAAACTTCTTCTTGAATGTATCCATTCAGGAAGGCGCTTTTTACATCCATTTGAAAGAGTTTGAAGTTCATTAAAGATGCAAAGGAAAGAAGCATTCTGATGGCCTCTAGTCTGGCTACAGGAGCGTAGGTTTCGTCATAATCGATACCCTCCTCCTGGTTGTAGCCTTTGGCCACCAAACGTGCTTTATTTCGAATTATTAAGCCAGATTCATCAAGTTTATTTCTGAAGACCCATCGAGTACCAATTACGGGATGATCATTAGGTTTGGGGACCAAGTCCCACACATGATTGCGCTCAAACTGGTTTAGCTCTTCTTGCATAGCTATACCCCAGTGTACATCCTCAATGGCCTCATCAACGGTCTTAGGCTCAATTTGCGATACAAAAGCTACAAAATTACAGAAATTTCGTAAGGAACTACGGGTTACCACTCCCGTAGATATGTCACCTATAACTTTATCAATTGGGTGAGCTTTCTTTGTTTTCCACACGGTAGGCATGTCTGAGTGCTCTTGAGGTTCGATTTGACCTTCATCATTGGCTCCTTTTTCATTATCCATGTCCTTGGAGTATGCTTCTTCCAAAGCACCTGCAACATCATCAGAAACGACCTTTCTCTTCTCTTTTGGAGAAGATTCGTCAAACTGTACATGGATAGACTCTTCAACTTGCATTAAATATTTGTTAAAGACTCTGAACGCTTTGCTATGAATCGAGTATCCCAAAAATATTCCCTCATCGGCTTTAGAGTCGAATTTCCCTAAGGCCCGCTTTCCATTATTTAATATAAAACATTTGCAACCGAAAGCGTGAAGATGGGATATATTTGGTTTGCGGCCTTTTAAAAGTTCATAAGGAGTTTTGTTCAAGTTTGGCCTTAAGAGTACTCGATTTATAACATAGCATGCAGTATGAACTGCATCAGCCCAGAAGTACTTGGGGGTATTACTTTCGTTAAGCATGGTTCTCGCTAATTCTTCTAAAACACGATTTTTCCTCTCTACAACTCCATTTTGTTGTGGAGTGCGAGGAGCAGAGAACTGATGCAAAATGCCATGCTTATCACAGAATTTGTCGAACTGAAAGTTCTCAAATTCTCCCCCGTGATCACTTCGTATATATATTATTTTTAGGTTAAGTTGGTTTTGGATTTGCTTGGCAAGATTTTTAAAATTTTTGAACGCGTCGCTTTTTGATGATAAAAACAATGTCCATGTAAATCTAGAGAAATCATCAACAATAACTAGAGCGTAGTAACTACCACCAAAACTCATGATTTGTGATGGTCCAAACAAGTCCATATGGAGTAGCTCCAAAGGTCTTGAGGTGGATATCACATTTTTATTTTTAAAAGAGTTTTTGGTTTGTTTACACTTTTGACAAGTGTCACAAATTTCTTTAGTTTTAAAATTCAATTTTGGTAGCCCCTCAACTAGTTCGTTTGATGATAATTTATCTAGATGCTTTATATGGATATGTGCAACACGTCTATGCCATAGCCAGATGTCATCTTCTTTAGAAATAAGGCATTTTGAAAATAATGTAGTGACATCGTCCAAATTAACCATGTAAATATTATTTATACGGTGACCAACAAATTTAACGTTATTAGATAAAATATCACGAATGACACAACAATCAGAATCGAAGGATACACGATTACCTTTATCGCAGAGTTGGCTTATACTCAACAAGTTATGTTCTAGTCCTTCAACATAAAGGACATTATCAATCAGAGTTTGGGATGAGTTACCAACTGTTCCTGTGCCGAGTATCTTTCCCTTGTTGTTGTCTCCATAAGTGACGTATCCTTTTCCTTTAAGTGAGAGATCCAGGAAATTTGATCTATCACCTGTCATATGCCTCGAACACCCACTATCTAAGTACCATTTTTGTCCATGTGTTCGGAGACATACCTGCAAAATAGATTACTTACTTTTCTCAGGTACCCAATTGGTGTTGGGTCCTTTTCTGTTAGTGATTAGGGAATTATCTCCCTTCTTTTTCCATACATAAACTCCGCTAGGTATACCATACTTTTTGATATAGCATGAATGATAAGTATGACCATATGTGTTACAATAAAAACAAGTAGGAGAATGCTTATGATATTTGTTTTTAGCTTGAGCTACCGGTTTTCTATATGGTCGCTTCTTTTTAGCAGTGCGAGTATAACCTAGACCAGTTCGATCACCAACATTTCTAGTTTGATTAAGCAGGTTATCTAATTGCAGTTTACTGTTTGTGAGACGTGTGAGTTTTTCATTTAGTTTAAAATTGTCCTCTTGCAAAGTCTCGCAAGTCTCACAGACAGGTTTTTGACATAAGTTACTAGCAGAGCAGTTACATGAACTACAAGAATAGATGAGATCTAAAGTTTCATTTTCCAGTTTTAATTCATCTAATTCTTTTTGTAATTGGCTTATTTTTTGTTCGTTTATCAGGATTATTCTTTTCCTATCAATGTTAATTCTAGCCAATTTCTTTAATTCATCATGCAACTCGACATAAGCATCATACAATACATCATAAGGAGGTGAATCATTCGAAGTGGATGAGGTGTCAGAATATACCTCATCATTGCCCTTGCATGAGTCTGAATTTGTATTGATGTCAGATCTGGCCATCAGACACAGCTTTGCTGACTCCTCCTCACTATAGGTGCTCGATGTCGATTCCTCCTCAGGTACATCCCAAACGATGTAAGCTTTCTTGGATTTGAAGTCCCTGGGAGTGCTCTTCTCTGAATCAACCTTCTTTAGGTAGGTTGGACACTGAAACCTCATGTGCCCTACCTTTCCACACTCATGGCAAGTGAAGCGATCCTTGTTATTCTTGCCTTTACTGGTTGACTCTTTCGCTTCCTTCTTTTGAAACTTTTTGAGTCCTCCTTTTCTTTTAATGAATTTGCTAAATTTTCGGACTAGGAGACCCATAGTTTCATCATCTAGATCGGAATCAGATTCATCATCAATTTTCTCTTCTTTGTCTTTGGAGGTCGTGGCCTTCAAAGTGATGCTCTTCTTCTTCCGGTCTGATTCTTCATTCATGGTCAAGCGACCCAACTCCATTTCATGCTCTTGAAGTTTTCCAAATAAAGTAGCTAAAGGCATAGAATCTAAATCTTTAGACTCAACAATTGCAGTCACCTTTGGTTGCCATCTCCTGTCAAGACAACGCAAAACTTTATTAGTTAGTTCACCTCTAGCAAATGATTTATCGAGAGCAACTAAATGGTTGACAATATGAGTGAATCGCTTTTGCATATCACATATTGATTCGCTTGGTAACATGCGAAACAACTCATATTCGTGGGTCAGCGCGTTCAATCTTGCGCGCTTGACTTCGCTAGTGCCTTCGTGAGTCACTTGTAAAGTGTCCCACATTTCTTTCGCATTATGGCACTGCGAGACCCTAAAGAATTCATCATATGATAGGGCCGATGTGATGATGTTTTTGGCGCGCAGGTTATGCTGGACCTTTTTGCGCTCATCATCGGTCCATAAACTTTTCGGTTTATCTTTAGGTTGATCGTCCACAAGATGTTGTGGAACGTAAGGGCCGTTGACTACGGATTCCCAAATATCCGAGTCTATGGCCTCAATAAAAATTTGCATGCGCACTTTCCAGTAGGCATACCCTTCACCACTGAATATTGGTGGTCGATTAATGGATGACCCATCACCACCAAATGGATTTGAAGAACCCATTCCTTTTCCCTTTAGGATCACGAATACGCGGTTGAGCTAGCACTTCGTACTAGCTCTGATACCACTTGTTAGGTATCAGTGGTTACAATACACCTAGAAGGGGGGGGTTGAATAGGTGTCGCGGTTAGAATTACCGCTTTTCGCAAATCAACACTTAATGCTGAATCAACCCTATTTAATCGATTAAGGAGAAAAGGATAATCGATTATAAGCACAGTCTTAATCGATTAACACAAAAACAGTTTTAAAACAGAAACTATTTTAATCGATTAATAGAAACAGTATAATCGATTAACACAGGAATATTAATCGATTAAACAGAACCAGTAAGCAATTACAGAAACGATTAAATGCGAAACAGATAACCGATAACAGAACGAATACAGAGCTTACAAATTTGTATATCAGAATAGCTTGCAATACAACAAAAGAACAGAATGTATTAGTTGAATCAAATATACAAATTAATCGATTGAAAACAGTAAAGAGAGAGAGAGAAAACAAATCCTGCAACGCGAATTTTTATCCTGGTTCGTTTGCTGTCCACTGCAAACTACATCCAGGCCTCCCGGCTGACTTGGGAGATTTCCTTCACTATAATCGAATCAATGTAATTTACAAACACATTATCCAATTACAACACTTAGCAAATGACAAGAAATCAAAGAAACTATTCAATGGTTTGACTCCCTTCCTACCGATAAAGAAAACGTTTCTTTCGGCGTAGCCCCAGCCAAAGAATCTCTCGTTCTTTCCTTTTCTTACACTCTAAGCTATGAAGAAACACACAATCTCTACTGGTGATACGACACCAAGAGATTCCCTTTACAACAATTATACAACAATTACAAGAGTAAAATAAAGCTATTTCTAAGCTCAAATATAACAAGAAGGCTTTACTCTACTGCACATCTAACACAAACTCATGTGAAATGACAAGTATTAGTTATGAAAACAGAAGTTACAGAATCATAAAACTTCATGAAAAATGCATCAAAATATGCATGAACATGTGAGGGAAAACATGAGAGATTATAACATGAAATGCACTCAATCCTAAAGCAAGGAATCTCTCATTTCTAAACTCACTAATGCACTTAACAAATAGATGCAACAATTAACACGTAAAATGCTCTAACTCTCTAATAAATGCAACATGCAACTTATGAGATTAATTCTGAAAATGCAGTTTATAAAGAATCAGTCCAGAACCCCAGATAATCGATTAAATGCCATCTTAATCGATTAACGTGATTCAAAATCATAACTGATTCTGTTTTTCAGTTTTTCAGTTCCAACAATACAAAAAAACAGTTAGGTTAATCGATTAACGTAATGCCTTAATCGATTAATAACATTTAAAAACGTGTTCCAGTAGCAACCACTTTTCACAGTAACTTAAAGGTATGGTTAATCGATTAACAGTAACTAAAATGTGTATTTTCAAATAGAAAACATCAAATACGTTATGCACTTAGATAATACATGTTTAACACTTAGTTTTATGTCTAGAATGCACATATACATGTATTTATGTAATGCATGAACATATTATGAAATGACATATCTCATGGATGAAATGATTTAAAAGATATATGCAAATGAGACATCTATTAGGTGCCCTAAGCCTTCGACTCAAGTTAAACTAGAATCTAGTCTAAGCACGTTGATTTGTTGGTGATCTTCAAGCTCTTTTAGGCACAAGTTGTCCTCATCAAAACCATGATATTCAAGGAGAGCTTTCCAAAGTGTTCCTCTTGACATGCACACTTTCAATGACGTTTGGTGAAATACAAGAGATAATGAAGACAAACAAACATTCAACATGTTATGAAGAAATGGAACGTATCATCACAACACGGTGGACAAAAATGAATTGTACAATTCATCGTCTTGGTTTTGCATTGACTCCAAGATTTTACGATTCAGAATATCTTCTAACACCAGCTCCTAGCAGGATAGCAAGAAAAACTCCAAAATTTGATAAAGAAGTTGTTATTACTCTAATGGAGGCATTTGTGAAGATAGTTGAGAGTGTGGAAGAATAAAAGTTGAGATGTAACCAATTTGCCAAGTTTCATTAAAGAGAATAATATATGCTATTGATTGGTGGTCAACTTATGGGTCTGAAACTCCAGAACTTGCTGAAGTGGCAAAAAAGTTTTATCTCAACCAATAAGTAGCTCTTCAGCTGAGAGGGTTTGGAGCACTTATTCTTGCATCCGCAATGTGAAAGGAATAGACTTAATTGTTCAAGGGCTGATAAGTTGGTTTTCATTCATTACAATATTCGCCTTCAATCACGGTTTTGTTAGAGCTACAAACATGGACCTTATAGAAACGGGATATGGATCAAGATGTTACTTATTTGGAAGAATCTTCAACCATGTTAGGACAAAAGAGGTGGGAAGTAGATGATGATTATGGTGAAACTCCGAAGGAAGATGAGTAGGAGCAAATAAAGAAAAATAAGGAAGACACTATAAACACAAATAAGAAAGGGAAAAAAGATTTAAAGTTTATCAGTAGTATCTCTCTAGTAATTTAATATGTATTTGCATTAGAATATATTATATGTGTCTACACTTTTATAATTGTATTATTTAAAAATATATTATATTAATAATGTATCTATTAATATTTTGGAATGTGCCACTAATTGAGGTAACAATGTATCGTATACTCATACATGTACCGCATAGAACTGCATTCCATATAACTTGGTTGTATTATGATGAATTTTGTCCATAATATATTTTTAATTGATAATTAAATTGATATTTATTAGTTGTTAATAGCCGAATATTCTCCATTCTTGGTACAAAATAAAATGCTAAGAAAATTAAATTAAAAATGGATGTAGAAAATGAACATTTTGGGGTGAAGAAACCTAATTAAGGATTTAAAATTTTGTTTACCGATAGGACTAGTATGGTACTTACGAAAATCTCCAGACACTAAAATATGTGCTTTTTTGGAGCTGGCGACGTGGAAGATGACACAAAATGACATCATTTTGTGTCTTAATTTTTTTAAAAATTCAAAACGACATCGTTTCGATAAGTTTACAAAAAAATCTAACATTGAATTGCTACATGCGCAAATTAACGTGTCATGCCAACAATTGTTAATATTAACAAACATGAGATAAAGGATGGACTATCGTGAATATACATTTTAAAAGTTGGGAACCAAAATTATAATTTAAATTTTTTAGGGAATTAGTTGATATCCACACAAAAATATAAGAGGCCAAAATAGATATTACTCATAATTATATTCAAAATTTCTAGTATATAAGAAAATAGTTATGACTTGATATTTATATTTTATATAGTCAATTACGACTCGCCTCTCTTGGGATAACTCGATAAGTGTAATATCCAACTCTTGTATAATTGGGCCAAACTAAACTAGATGAGATCTAGAGTTAATATGTTAGGCTCAATTGAATGTTATTATGCATGTTCCTAACATGCACAACAGCAAAATAATGGGTCTATTTGAGTTAAAATATACATATAGTGTAACAATGACGCAAAAAATGTTTGTAAAAATACTTCAGGAGACTGATGGTTTTACAAAATTTCCCTCTTCAAAAGTATGAAAGTCATACATATGTATCCACACCAAGACTGATCCTTATTGTATTAACACTTGATCTGTGGAACAAAATGAGTCAACACAAATGAATAGTCTAATATATTTTAATATTTCAATCAAAATGACACAACCAAAAAAAGTTGAAGGAAGATGTTTTCTTCTTCTTCTTTTGTATATATGTATCAATATGCACATGCTCTCATTTATAAGCAATAGAGCAAAAACGTCTTCAAGCAATTCAGTTGCTAATCTTTAGCAACTGCACATCATTACCATCTAATGTGTTATTTTGCTTTTGATTTTTCAAATGTTTAAATTAATCACTAATGCTATCATTTTTTGTTAATTTAAACAAACATTTGAAATATATTAATTAAATTTCACTTAATTATATTGTACATAACTGAATAATATTTTTTGTATTTTTTATGCTAACAAAAAAATATAATAATATTTCACTTAAAATAAAGTATGCAAAATTAAACTATTTAATTTAATCAATCATATTTTCTCGTCCAACAAAAATCAGAACACTCATTAGTGTGACTATATAAGTTCATTACTAAACTAGTTGTAAATTAACTCATTAGTTTACTAATTAAGTTTGACATCTAACAACACTCCTTAACGATAGGATAGAAATGAAGTAACATCTTTTACTTTACAACCATTAGAATATTAATATAATAATTTTTTCATCTTTGCAACTCTATGTTAACTCTAGAATATGATATAATTGTCAAATTATAATGAGTTAACGTGTACTGAATGGTTTAAGAAACTCATTTCTTCATTTATTCATTTCCCTTGGCGAATGTCTTTATTTCTATAGAGCGCAACCTCATAACCATGAGTTGATGGATTTTTTCTTGATTAATCATTAATCCTACAAGAATTTAATTATACCAATAATCATTTAACTAACATCATAAGGCAATAGATGTCTGATATCAAAATATAATAAATAGCTTGTTAGTTACTTTGATAATCTCAAGTCTAAGGAAAATATATATTTATTCATAAGAATATCTTATTGATAATTCAAAGGTGACATATTAACCATTAGGAATTCTCATTTGAGTCACTTCAATGATCATATCTCTATATGCATCGTTTATATGTGTAATTTAACAAATGAGATATATTAATCTTTATCTAATAAAGACTACTACACATATTGATCTATCTTGGATTTATAATGTCCTAAGCTTAATAATCCTATGATCAAGAACAATTTAGATTAAAATTATAAAAAAATTATTTCTCATTATTATAATCTTTATTATAATAAGTCTATAATTTTAATCAAAGACTTTCATATTAATTATTTTCACAAACAATGAATATGATAGCAAGATAATAATAAACACAACTTTATTATTATGAATATGTCATGCTGGTTTTTGGAATACTTTATATTCCAACATCAATTTATAAGACGAACTTAAATAAAGTGTTGTTCACTAAACTGTCCAAGAGTTATATGAGATATAATAGGAAAGGAGTTTTTGACCCCAATATTACCTTGTCTACATGACATTTGTTGATTGCGAGGTAAGTAATATTCATTTTAGTCTCTCCTATTTTTTTATTTTACCACTTTAGTCATCCAAAAAAGAAAAAACTTAAAATGGTCCTAAACATTTCAAATGTATGTCAAATTAGTCTCTACCAATGTTGTA
The DNA here is from genome assembly GCF_001865875.1 of Lupinus angustifolius. NCBI lineage: Eukaryota > Viridiplantae > Streptophyta > Magnoliopsida > Fabales > Fabaceae > Lupinus > Lupinus angustifolius. The sequence goes on along the minus strand of NW_017722707.1, from coordinate 86,330 downwards.
AAACATGCTAAAGATGACTAATTTGACTCACATTTGAAATTTTTGGGGACCATTTTAAGTCTTTTCTTTTTTGAAGGACTAAAAATCGTAAGATCAAAAAATGTGAGGGACTAAATGGATATCTACTCTAAAATCAATTTATATATGGTATTTAAACAAAGCAATATAGGGGTCCACGTCCAACATTAACATGGAGATTCTGAACATTACTATTGAAATCATCAACCATTATTGGATCACAATATTCCTTTAAGCCACCCGGATATTATTTTCAATTGTGAAATGCATAAAACCCACTTTTTTATACTACTAAGGATATTTTTTAGGATGTGTAGATGTCTCTCTCAATAAATGTCATTCTCAAGAATTGAACTTTACCATTTGGCCATCCTAAAGATCTAGCTCGTCTTACACCATTAAAACCAACACCTTGTAAATATAACTCATTGGTTCAACTTCAGCAGTATTAATCTTCCCTTTTATGAAGTTCACATTTAATAAAAATATTTAATTCAATTTCACGGGGCAGGAGCTAATGCCAACTATATCAGATATAATTCTAACTACACAAGAGCTGCTAGAAAGTACAAACTACCAAATGGTCAAAATTTAATTCTCAGGAACCTAAAGCAGTTCGTACAGGATCACCAAAACCAAATCATTAAGTATTCTCAAAAAATTGAGATAAGGAAGAATCAATCCCCAACAATCCAAATTAGCATTAAGCTAATCTCAAACCAAAACAGAATGAAATCACCAACAAAAACATTAATATTGCAGACAAAAATGAAAAAAAAGAAGATGAAACCCACTGGGGAAAATTCATACCATTGCACTAGAAACGAAACATTGAAGGTGACCGATAGGGATTATTCCTATATAAATAGTTTTACTTGTATTTTTGCCTTACATAAGTGTACTTTCCTTTTATAGAAATTATGGTAGTTCTAGTTAAGACAGTTGACTATAAATAGCAACTTCTAACTGTTTTGAGATTCATTCATTGTTTTCCAGAATTTACAAACTTCTTGTAATATTTTCCTCTCAATCTAATAAAACTGATTCTCGGGATCCTTTCATTCCATAGGATTCCCTATTCTTGCTCTATTTCTTCTTCGAATTCTCTGAAATTCCTAGAATTATCATCTTTCTTCTTATCAATTGGTATCAGATTGGTTTTTCCTTGGACACTAACACGCTTCCATGGCTGATTCAACAAGAAGTCAAGCTTCAGTGAGGGAAATTGAAGAAAGATTGGAAAGTCGAATGTCGACGAAGATAGAATCAAAGATGATGGAACTAGCTGCTTCAATTCAGAAATCCCTTAGTGATTCCTTGAAACTCATGATGGAAGATTTACTCAAGAATACCAGAGATGGTGTTGGTGATTCAGCTCATTCTTGGGCTGGAAATTCTGGTGAGAAAGCTAATAATTCGTATTATTCTTGTGGTACTCGTTTATCAAGAATAGATTTTCCATGGTTCAATGAGGATAATTTGAGACAATGGATTTATCAATGTGAAACCTACTTCTTAATTGATGGTACACCTGAGGAAGTTAAGGTGAAATTAGTTGTGGTTCATTTTGAAGGTAGAGCTTTACAATGGCATCATGCTTTTATTAAATCATTATGGTCAAGTTCATGGCTAGATTGGGCTGAATATGTAAAGATGTTGGTGGAGCGATTTGGGGAGGTATGTGATGACCCCACGGTAGATCTTATGAACTTGAGGAAAAAAGGTTTTGTGGATGATTATCATGAACAAATTAATGCAATAATCACCAGGCTAGAATTATCAGAGAATACACACTTAGTTGTTTCTTAGAGGACTTAAAACAAGATGTCCAAATGATGGTTAGAATGTTCCAACCACAGTCAGTTAGGAAGGCATATTCTTTAGCAAAATTGTAATCCTCTTCATGCCAAGAACAGTAAGCCTTATATTCTAGCCAAACCTTCTCTCCCTAATAAGCCTTTTCTTGTAACTGATACACCAAAGGAATTGCTTAACCAGAAGTCTAAACCTACAAGAAGTTTGACTCCATCTTACATGAATGAACGAAGAGCTAAGGGGCTATGTTATTTTTGTGATGCACCCTTCACTTCAGAGCATAGCTTGTCACACAAGAAATTGTAGTTCCATGTTATGGAAGTTGAGGATGGTGGTGATGAGGTTCTTGAGCCCGAGGAAGTTAAGCATGAGACAAAGAATTATGGTGAACCACAAATCTCTGTTAATGCTCTCACTAGGATGGCAAGTTTCAGAACAATGAGGATTACATGGCACTATAACAAGAAGTCACTACACATTCTGATTCATAGTGGAAGTACTCATAACTTCCCGGACATTCAAAAAGCCAAGACATTGAGCTGCAAGATTGAGAAACTAGAGCCATTAATGGTCACTGTAGTTGATGACAATAAACTACAAATTTCAGCAGTAGTAAGGGACTTCTCTTGGAACATTCAACATACAACTTTTGTTTCCGATATGATGTTGATTCCTTTAGGTTGTTGTGATCTGGTGTTAGGCATAGAATGGTTGGTGACATTGGGAGACATTACTTGGAACTTTGACAGATTGACTATGAACTTCACTGTGCATGGGAGAAGGCATGTGCCCAGGGGCTCTTCTAATTATGGTGTTAAAACTATGAAAAAACAACAACTTGAAAAAGTTTTAGTAGAGGGAGTTCAATTGTCAATGCTTCAATTGTGCTCTGTAGTTGGAGAATTGTTGCATTCCCTTACCACTCATGCTGAACAACCTCCCATTTCAGCACAATTAGGTCAAGTATTGGATAGGTTTGCTGAGGTTTTTCAAGAACCTACACAATTACCCCCTATGAGGGATGGACATGATCACCAAATTCCACTCTTGCAAGGCATCAACCCAATAAACAAGAGACCTTATAGATATGCTAAACACCAGAAGGACATTATTGATGAATTGGTGCAGGATATGTTACATTCTGGGACTATTCAGAATAGTAGAAGTCTATATGCTAGCCCTGTGGTCTTGGTGGGTAAAGAGGATGGCTCTTGGAGACTATGTGTGGACATAGGGAATTGAATAAGGGCACTGCCAAATATAGATTTCCTATTCCATTGGTGGAAGACCTTATGGATGAACTACATGGCTCAACAAATTTTTCCAAGCTGGACCTAAGAGATGGGTACCACCAAGTCAGAATGGATCCTTCTGACATTCACAAAACTTCATTTAGGACTCATGAAGGTCACTTTGAGTATCTAGTCATACCCTTTGGTTTGACAAATGCCCCTGCAACTTTCCAAGGTCTCATGAATGTTGTTTTTAGGAAATATTTGTGGAAGTTTTTATTAGTTTTCTTTGATGATATACTCATCTATAGCAAGACTTTGGGTGAACACTTAGAGCATCTCACAAAAATCTTGTTATTGATGAAAGAAAACTGTTTGTTTGCTAAGAAATCCAAATGCTATTTTGGAGTGGAAAGGGTGGAGTATCTAGGCCACTTTATATCAAGTAGGGTATTGCTATTGATCCTGCAAAAATTGTTGTTGTTAAGGAATGGCCTTTGCCTCAGTCTTTGAAACAATTGAGGGGTTTTCTGGGGTTAGCAGGGTATTACAGAAGGTTTGTCAAAGGTTATGGTGGAGGGGCTAAGCCTCTGACTGAAATGTTCAAGAAGGATAACTTTTGTTGGACACCTGAAGCTAAGAACTCTTTTTTGCAACTTAAACAATTGTTGGTGACAACACCTGTCCTTGCTTTGCCTGATTTCACTAAAGTCTTCTTGGTTGACGTAGATGCTTCAGGGGTGGGATTAGGATCAGTACTGATGCAAGATCACCATCCTATTGCCTATATCAGTAGATCATTGAATATTCCACAACAATCTTTATCCACTTATGAGAAAGAATTGATGGCAGTTGTTTTTGCTGTAAAAAAGTGAAGGCACTATTTACTAAACATACATTTTATCATTAAAAATGATCATAGGAGCTTGAAGTATATGTTGGATCAGAGATTGACAACTGTCTTTCAACAAAAATGGCTTGTCAAGCTTATGGAATTTTGATTTTACCATAGAGGACAAGCAAGGCAAGGAGAATATTGCAGCTGGTGCACTCTCAAGGATAGATATTTTCCGTGAATTGTTGGTGCATGAAGTAGACTCTGCTTTGGTGGAAAGAATCAAGCAATCTTGGCACAATGATGATGGATTAGTCAAATACGAAATCAATTGTCAAATGACCCTTCTTCTCATAAACATTATACTTGGTTGAATGATGAATTAAGGACGAATGGTAAACTGGTTATTGGTAAAGATGATCAACTAAGGGAGGATATCCTACAATGGTTGCACAACACTGTTGTTGGTGGACATTCTGGCAGAACTGCTACCATTCAGATAGTCAAATCTATGGTTTTCTGGAGGGCTTGAACAGAGATGTGAAGAATTTCATACTTAGATGTCCAACATGCCAAAAGTGTAAGTATGAAACTACTCCAACTCCAGGTTTGCTTCAACCATTGCCCATTCCAGACCATGTGTGGCAACATATAACAATGGACTTCATAGAGGGATTACCTCCATCTTCTGGAAAACATGTTATCTTTGTTGTAGCAGACAGGTTGAGTAAAGCTGCTCATTTTATGACTTTATCTCATCCCTATACTATTGCTAATGTGGCTCAGTCTTTCTTGGATAATGTCTTCAAGTTGCATGGTTACCCTGACTCAATCACTAGTGACAAGGACCCTATATTCATCAGTAAGTTTTGGCATGATTCTTTTGACTTACAAGGGATCCAACTTCAGCTTTCTTCTTCTTACCATCCTCAAACTGATGGCCAGACTGAAGTAGTGAATAGATGTTTGGAAACATACTTGAGGTGTATGTGCTCTGATACTCCTCAACAGTGGTTCAAGTGGCTGCCTTTGGCTGAATGGTGGTACAATACCACTTTTCATACTTCTATCCTGGCTACACGATATGAGATAGTGTATGGCCAACCTCCACCAGCCTATCTCCCTTACTTACCTGGTGAATCTAAAATTGAACTAGTGGACAAAAGCTTGAGCAAGAGGGATGAAATGTTGAAATTGTTAAAATTCCATCTCAGAAGGGCACAAGACAAGATGAAACAGATTATAGATAAACACAGAGTTGATAGGCAGTTTTTGGTTGGTGATTTGGTTTATGTCAAATTGCATCCATATAGACAGATTTCAGTTTTAAATAGACCCAATGCTAGGCTTGCTCCTAAATATTTTGGCCCTTATTCCATTGCTAGCAGAATAGGCAATGTGGCTTATGTTCTTACTCTTCCTCCATCCTCTAAGATACATCCTGTATTTCATGTTTCACAACTAAAGAAACATGTTGGCTTAGTTGTTACTTCTCCTCATCTTCCAAGCTTAGTTGCAAGCAGTGTGAAACAGAAGGAACTAGAAGCAATTTTGGATCGAATGACTGCGAAGAGGAAGGGGCAGGCTATAACTAAGGTGTTGGTAAAATGGAAGCATCAGTTATTGGAAGATGCCACTTGGTAATTCTTTTATGATTTGAAGAAGAAGTTTCCAGATTTCAATCCATGAGGTCATGGATCATCTTGAGAGGGGGATATTAATAGGGATTATTCCTATAGAAAAAGTTTTACTTGTATTTTTGCCTTACATACGTGTACTTTCCTTTTATAGAAATTCTGGTAGTTACTGTTAAGACAGTTGGCTATAAATAGCAACTTCTAATTCATTCATTGTTTTCTAGAATTTACACACTTCTTGTAATCTTTTCCTCTCAATCTAATAACATTGATTCTCAGGATCCTTTCATTCTATAGGATTCTCTATTCTTGCTCTATTTCTTCTTCGAATTCCCTGTTCTTGCTCTATTTCTTCTTCGAATTCTCTAAAATTCCTAGAATTATCATCTTCCTTCTTATCGGTGATAGAACTTTGGGGGAGCAAGATAAAGGTTTTTGTGTGTTTTCCTCTCCTCAGTCCCATCTCTTACAATGATATATAATTTGTTTAGGGTAGTGAGAGTTTTGTTTATATACAGTTTTAAATTACGATTGCAATCATAATAATTGTTATTACTATGATTGCAGCAATTACAAGTGCGAACTTTTTGTGATTAAAAAACTGTTTTTGAATTTGATGTGGCCTAATACACTGTGATGCAGCCCAAATGTGGTATGACGCTGCCGCATAATTATGATCCAGTGTCACACCGCACTTGCAGAGTGATGCGGTTGTCGAGGTCACCATAATATTACGGTCACATCATGTGATATGGTCTGCAATTTAAAATAATAGATGTATTAAAATATGTCAAATGCATTGTCAAGACTACCTGATGAACTGATCCATATTATTGATTGTGAATAAGTTGGGCATATATGTTGCAAACTAGACAAACAAATCTTCATGACTTAGTGCAATATGTAAAGACCAATTTTAAATGGGCATGAAACATGTACACTCAGAATGGGCAACAAGGCATTGCACGAAGAAATGACACAGAAAAGGGAATGCTTGTACATTATTGATTGTCATACAGGACAATTAAATATGTATGCATTGAGAGGCCATTGAGTGTGTCATCGATGGTGAAACCAAGTTTGCCATGCTTTTCTCATCTCAGTTGATTTAGTTCTGGAACAAAAATAAGGATTCTAGAAACTAATTATTATAGGAAAAATATTTCGATGTGACATTCATAAAGCTATAAACCTGATTAGTTCAGTTGAACTCCTTCCAAATAGAAAATATGATTGAACATTAAATTCTGCATCCAGGTTCATTTGACACAAATAATCCAACCAACTGGACAAGGGTGCCACTGATAAATTAACAGGAATCTAGAATATTCCTAGGCAAAAATAATAACCGTCCCATTCTAACCAAACAAATTTATATTCATGGAGATTAGCAGGAATCTAGAATATTCCTAGTCATGCATGTAAGCATGTCAAATCCCCGAAGAGAAAACTGACTGAGAAACAAATGATTTGGGAGAGAAGAAACCTATGATTCATCCATAGTCTGAAAACGAAGCATGCATTGCAAGACAAGAACGCAATGATGAATTGAAATATACAGTAACTCAGTTGGAAAAGTTAAAAGTAAAAGCACCAAATTGCGAAACAATTTATCAATCAAAGACTACAATGTTTGATTTTACTGACATAATAACCACTATAACGTAAATAAAGCACTACATACCAGAACACCAGTATTTGTAAAGAATCTTGGATTAACAGTTACAAAATTGAGAGGATATTGGATACCTGTAAAACATACCCTTGAAAAAAAATATTGATTTTGTCCTACGTGAAAATAATTTCAGTTTAGTTCCCTTGATTTATTGACTTCATTATCGTCAATGTTTGTCTCTGGATTGGCTTTCATTTCAAGCAACTTCAGTTGTTCCTCTTCATTTCCGTGCGCAGCCGCTTCATTTGCAACCTTTGGTTTGCTTGTTGATTGCTGATACATAATCCCACCTAGCATACAAATTAAAAGCCCCACTGTACCCACCCATGTTGAATGCTTATCCCATACTACTAAATTAATCACAACTGTCAACAACTTGTTAACTATACCGAGAACAGTAAATCCTGTTGCTGAAATAGCTTTGCGACAAGAAAATCCGAAGAAAGAGATGGATAAGCCAAACAAACATGACAATCCTACTGGTAAAACTACTTGGAAAGAGTACCAATCTGTTTCATCAGATATTTCATGCCTAATCTTCTTCAGCTCACCCATTATCAGCAGTTCCAACGGAAAAAGCATAAGAGCCTCAAGATTGTTGTACAGCACGAGACCCCACGTGTTCAAACCGATGGTCATAACTACATGCTTTATGTAAACAAAATCTATGGTCATGCTGACCAAGTATGCTAGCGCCCAGCTATAAGCCATGAAAGTGAACTGATAATCTGTGATAACATAAAGTACACTTCCCGCAAAGATGGTAGTCAGCGAGGCCCATGTCTTCACAGACGGCCATGGCTGGTGCAAGAAAAGAGTCTCCCCTACTGCAACGAGGATGGGAACAACCGACCGGAAAACAATGAAAGTGTCAACATTAGCATGGAGGAGGAGCTCACTGTTGGTGAAAAGCGACAGGTAAAAGATTATAGCTGCGGGAAGAAACCGCCACATGGTCAACAGGTTAAGAGAGTCATGCTCAACGAACTTGAACCATCCGCAAAGGAAGACCCCAGCCGCACTCGTGAAGTACTGCAAGGCAGTTAATGCCCCCGGGTAAGGGAACTTCATAACAGCCCATTTGTTGATGATTGAGAGCAAAGATGCAGATAAGCAATATCCAGCAGCAACACCATAGACTGAAATGTATTGCATAAGTGAAGTGTGCCATTTTCTCTGGTTATCATTATCAGTGGCCGGGGCAGTGGCATTCAGATTTTGATCTTTTTGAACCTTAAGGCTAATACTAGCATTTTCCACATCATTATCTTTAGACATCTGAATACAACCGAAAAAGTATTATTGAGTAACTAGGGGTTTCCAATGGTTGGATGATTTTGGATTCGATTATAATGGACACATAAAAAACAAAACAATAATCCATTTAGGATGCATTAAATCGGTGTTCAAATCATCCAATCCATTTCAATGAATTGAAGAGAAAGATATTCAATTCATCTATTCAAAATTATATATTCTTAAAATATTTGCTTTCTATCAATATGTATTCATCTCTCTCCAAATAATGGTTCTCTATAAATCAGTGAAGTGCATAGATCCTCAAGTGAAAGCTACATTTGAGTAAGAACATGATCTAACTTTTTTACAACTCTGCATACTTCATTATCAGCATTATGAACAAAAACAGTAAGACTAAACAAACAAGGCAGTATTCTGTTATGTACACGCCTCCAATCTAACAGTAAAAAATTAAGGCAAAAAAAGTGAAGTTAAAAGCAAGAACATTACTGCACTAGCAGCAGACCAAACCCAGATGACCAACAACATGTTAATCGTGGTATAGAGCTCTGCTAGATCCCGGAAAGACAAAAAGGTCAAGAGTTTTATTCATGAGGGACCGACACTTGTTGTGAGGAATACCTCGGTAGTACCCAAAAAAGACCAAACCGAGAAGCAATAATTCTCAAAAAAAAATTAGTATCAATCGTTTCTTTCCGAATAACACTGATTTTCATACCTCTTTTTGGAACAGTAGAAGCTTTAATTGTTCACTTAGCTGGTTGTTTCCATTTCCATCCTTCAAATTCGAACAAGAAGATCTTTAAGATTGCATCAAAATAACGTAGTTTTTTTTAGCGTAGTGTAATAGAGTATTTTAAGGTCAATTGGGAATAGAATTATCATTTCAATTATTTTAAAGCGTATCAGTAAGTGAAGATCTAAAAGATAGAGAGGAATGTTAACAGTTAAATAGTAAATTAAAAATGAAAAAAGAAATGATACAATGTGATGAAGAAAGGAAGAAGAACATGAGAGGGAATGAAAGGGACTGACCAGAATGAAATGGAAGATAGAGATTGGGCTTTCTCGTCCAACACAGCGAAAGCCCTTTTTGTGTTTTGTCTAACACTTATATTGATTAATTAAAATCAAAATTACATACGTAAATTGTTGAGGACCGTTCTTGTTCTCCATGTGCTCATACAATATTATATTGAGTTAGGACGGACATGAGTATAAGGGTGGAAACATGCGAGACCATCTATCAGGCGCCTATTATCTAGCCTATAATAGACTAGGTTAGGTCAGGTTTTTTTTTTCATGTATAGGTCAACACTTTCTAAAAAGTCTACTTAGCTTAACAAGTCAAGCTTTAGGCCACCTAAAAGACCTATTAAGCCTAACATATCAGCATATTTAGTTATATTACATAAGAATGTCGAAATTATACTATTTTAATATATGTAATATTAATATAAAAATATAATCTAATTATTAGAATTAGATGAACCTAAATAAAAATAAGTCTATAAGTCCATTAAAATGTAGACATGATAGCCTATTTCATGAGCATATAGTATAATAAGCCTTTAAACATACTAACAGGTCAGACCAGACTTTTAAACAGGTCAAGCTTAGGCTTTGAAATTTTTTTAAACAGACTAACATGTCAGGCTCAGGCTCCCATATGCTATCTAGGTTGGGTCAGTTTAAGGCAAAGTCTGACCTAACCTGGTCTGTTTCCACCCTTAATGAGTATGTCCATTTTAAAACAAGGCATAAAATATTATGATCGGTATGTCTTAAATTACATACAAATTAAATTTTATGTCACAATCATATTTCTAAAATTACATATAAATATGCATTAAAAATAAAAAAGGACCTAACAATGCACAAACTAGGGGTGAGCAGAACTCGACCTACCCACTCACCTAGTATAGCCCAATCATGATCGAGCCCGAATATGGTTAGTTTTCATTAAGTCTAGGGTCGCTTTCGAGTTCAAAAATAGACCCAATAAATATTCATGGCTGGGTAGGGGACAAAAAATGATCCAATCTGACCTATCTCATGGTCACTCACTCATCATATTTTATGTCTCTATTCAATTGTGTAAATAGTAATAATACCTCTTTGATCGAAGGTATCGGTGATTATCTAATTTTTTTTATAATATATACATGATTAATAAATCTAAAATATGTATGCATTATATTTAATTGAGGTCTAGGATCAGGTTTGGATTCAAAGTCTGATCTGGACGACATTTATGGTCAGGTTAGTTTCGAATGTAGGGTCGAATCTGAGATCAAAAAATGATGTGACCAACATTTAAGGCGGGGTAAGGGACAAGCCTTACCCAACCTAACTCGTCCATGCTCACCCCTAGCACAAACTTAAACAACTTAACATTGCGTATCTTTTATGCCCAATAACAAACCAAACACCTAACACTTAATAACTACAAACAACAATGAATGGCAAAATCGCTTAATCGCAAGCTTTTAATCTATTTGTTTCATAAACTTATCCAACTTACATATGAGCACATCATGCATTATAATTGGGAATAATGAAATAGTTTATTTCAAAGATCCGCTCTCATTTAAGTTCAAGAACAAATTAAAGGAGAATAAAAAGTTTTAGTATTCATTACAATACAGTATTCAACTACAAAATAGAGGTTTGAGTATTCATTGTAATATATGTAGGCTACCCATTTTGCCCGTTTGAAACCAAGGGCAAAAAATGACATGTTGGACGGTTATTTTTCAGCGGATAAACAAACTTTTCATGTTTTATCTGTCCAATAAATGTGGCAGGCAAGCCCCATTAGCTTGACCCAAATTGTCAACAGTAATTACAATTATAAATCTATTTAATATTAATCATTCTATTAAGACATGCATATAATAAATGTGAATTGAAATAAAGGAATACTTTCGGTTGATGCATTAATGATTTAAGATAATTAGTTTCCCATTATTATAATAATTTCTTGTGTGATACTCCTTCAATATACAATATAGTAAAAAGAAAATTAAAATAATTAAGAGAAAAAAAAAAAGCAATGAAATATAATATAATATATAAGACAACTGACAAAAAGTTAAGATATTTGGCCGATCTATGATTATACAATAAAATTAATGTTATATAAATTTAAATCTAACATTAGCAAATTTTTATGGGAAAAGTTCACAAAACGCCCTTAAACTTTATGTTTTTTGCAAGTACACACTGTAAACTATTTTTTATTCCTAATTACTCCTTAAACTTTAATCAATAGTGAAATTGGTTCATGCTTACATACAATTTTAAATTATTAACAATGAAAATGGAATTAATATATTAAATTGTGTAAGATTGTGTATCTCAATTTATCACTCTCGCCCCTCCCTCCTCGATCTCTCACCTCACCACCACCACCATACTTTCACCACCACCACTACCGCCACCACAAGAAAAATTCCTCCCAAATGGTATCTTAAAGCGTGTTTTCAACCTTTATGGTTCTGCACCATATAACTTCATCACCATGCATGGGTGCTTACAGAGGAGGCCTTAAAACCTTTGCCATCACTAGCTTATCTTCTAAGCCTCTTCATGGTTATTCCAAACCCACATACGAGTGTCACCAGGAACAAAACATAAACCCCAATGACACAACAATGAACATGCCAAAACCAATGTTCACCGTTACGTTGTGTAACACCGTGAATTTTCTATATATGTTTTATTAATTATTTATTTTATCAACGATTAATTTTAGAAATTAATCGGTATTGATTTAGGCTAAACCGTAGTTGAGTGTTAGTCTTGTTTTGTGAATTCCTATTTTTTGATAAATGTTTGTAATTTTCTGTGATAGAAAGTTTTTGAGCTGCTGTCGGGCCCAAATTCGCCACAATTTGGCCCAATAACGTGTTTTTGAGTCAAGATAGACATCAAGTTCGTCCATAACGCATTTCTAAATATTTTTCACTCCGAATTCCGTATTTCGAAGTTCTAACTGTAAACCGAAATGGAGAGATTTTTAACATCTAGTCGAGTATTATCCGACAATACTCGGGCATGGTTTAATCGTGAAGGTTTTGCCGAAGGGGTCAAATCACTTTCATGAGTGAAGCTTGCTTGTCAAACAAGCAAAAGTACAAATCTCTTACACAAAATCCCTAAAATCACTCATCTACCTCTTACACAAAATCCCTAAAATCACTCATCTACCTCTTACACAAAATCCCTAAAATCACTCATCTACCTCTTACACAATCCACTTTTTGAAAACTCGTTGGTCTTTTCCCTCCCCAAATCTGATTTCTTTTCTTTAAGAGCCAACTCCTAGCTTGGAAAAAACACTTGGAATTTTCACACTCTTTCTTTACTTTTGAATTTCTAAGAACTTCAAGGTAGTTTATCATTTTTTTATTCTTCATCCTTTAAGATCTAACCATTAAATGTTTATGAAATTTTAATATGATGTTTATATGTATGTTAAGAATATTTTCAACCGTTGAAATTTTCAAATAATTTTCCTAACTCTTTTTATGCTCAAAACTCTAAATATGTGCTTTCTTGAACTTAGAAAGTTTTTTTTGAAACCATGAACTCTTTGTTTTTCATGGGTCTGTTTTTAGTGTTTAAAAGTATCTATTTTGTTGATTTTAGTGAAAGGGTATGATTATGAAATCAAAGGAGCTTTTAAGGAATTTTGAACCATGTAAAGTTTGAATCTTTTCACTTGTTTTTTGCTTGAGTAACCATAGCCTTGGACAAGATAGAAAGTATTTATTTTGTCATGTTTCTAAGTTACATGTTTCTAAGTTACATGTTTATAAGTTGGATGAGTTTTGTTGAAAAGATGGTTCATTGTTGTTCATGACTATGAAACCAACACATATTAACCTTTGTGGTTATGTTTAGAGGTGTTGAAATGATCATGAAACTTGTTGAATCTACCTTAGTTAACTTACTTTAAAGTGGTAAGTTTAACAAAGGATATTTTGGTTTAAACATGCTAACTTTTATTATGTTGTTCATGACTATGAAACCAACACTTATTAACATTTGTGATTATGTTTGGAGGTGTTGAAATGATCATGGAACTTGTTAAACATACTTTAGTTAACTTACTTTAAAGTGGTAAGACTAGCAAATGATATATTGATTTAAAATGTTGTTTTAAGTATGAGATCAATACTATCAACGCTTGTAGTTGTAATAGAAAAGAAGGTGTTGGAATGACCATGGAAACCTATTATGCAAATATGGAATCTACTTAAGATGACTTACTTTAAAGTGGTAAGATCAACTTAGGAGATATCGATTTAAAAAGTGTGGACTTTGATGAAGAAACTTACCTTAAAATGGTGAAGTATGGCTTAAAAAGTCTCCATGAAAATATAAATCTATGAGGTGATAAAAGTGTAAGCTTTATTAAAATCTTACCTTGGAAAACGTTGGAAATCGGGAACAAGACTTTCGAGGATAAAGGATGGTTCAAAAATATGAATCTTGGACCGGATGGATGAAAGTTGTTAAGTTCCCAAATAGATTAAAGTGTTAAACAATGTTTTTACCTTAGGGTTATCATGTAAAAAATTGATTCGCAAATCACTAAATTGTTTTCATGTGTTTAGTTTTGAAGCTTTCGAAGTCGGACAACCAACCCACTCTCTCGTAAAGGAAATCAAGCAGGCAACAATCTAAGGTGAGGGAGAATACATCGTGACATAATGGTGTCCGAATATGACCCCTGAATCTCCTAAACTATCTCAAAAGTTTGGAGTTATATTTGTGTATTAAGAAAACCCGTACTTAATCAAATATTAGCTTGTCTGGATTTTGTATGGATAATTTCTTAAGTTGTATGATTAGGATAGTTTAAAATATTAAGTAATATGGTGTTTATCCATGAAGGAACACGACTCGAGAAACTAAAACGCGTAGGGATCGAAAACAGCAGAGATTTTCGATCCACTGGCCCAAAAGGGCGAGGAAATAGTCTTGGCAACTGGAATACCCTCGCCCGGGCGAGCCAACCTCGCCTGGGCGAGGGAGAAGCAAAGGAGGAGGCTTCAATTGGCGCTTGGGCGAGCAACCCCCTGCCTGGGCGAGCCAGTCTCGCTTGCACGAGTGTTTCTTGCTTGGGCGAGGGCCAGACAGCAAATTTGACCTAGTTTGGGCGCCCAGGAGATCGTACCTCGCCCAGGCGAGGACCAGACAGGTATTTCGACCAGGTTTTGAATGATTTGTCACTTGAGCGACAATCTCTCGCTTGGGCGAGAGTCAGGAAGAGAATTGAGTCTATTTTGATGAGTTCATCGCTTGAGCGACAGTCTCTCGCTTGAACAAGAAGCGAGAGACAGCCAATATTTTTGAATATTTCTGATTGTTTAATTGCATAGACAATAGCCCTAGCTTGGGTATGAAGTGTATTTACACTTGGGAAAGACCGTGCCTCAAATTATTGAGTCTAGTACCTTTGTTCTTGCACCTATTTAGGGCAAGGTTTCCAAATGTGATGTCGTGATTAGGGCAACGCCCAAAAAGGATTACATGATACCATGCAGCGAGGTCGTTTGACCGTAAGAGGCTTGATCATGTGGTCGTTCAGGATATTCAGCGATGGTTCATAGTGGTAAGAATGTTATTCCTCAATTACGTGATGACGTAAGATCGGATCGCACATGAAGCAATCCTTTGGGAGATGTCTTAGCTTAGGTCGATCATATAAAATAATGATTAAAAGATTTAATTGGCTAACCTCGGTTATTGTGCATACTCATTATGGATAATGAGGTAGTGGCGAGGAAATTTACGGGAGACGAATGAGCCCCGAGATGTTGAGAGGGACGGTGGTGGCGGTTGTTCGTCAACAAAGTCTTGAGGGAGAGTCTAGGTGAGACGAGGGTCCCTTGTATTCTTGGATGAGGTATTATGTTGGATCGGACAGTTCTCACAGCACAAACTACATGATCTCTAACAACCCCTCTTTGCAATCAGGATCGATAAGAGGGAGGCCCAAAAAGTGTTTGATATGACACCATCCTGAAATGGACAGTTCTTTGGAACATATCAGCCATATATCCGTGCGAGGAATAATTTGGTGCGTTCAAATCAACTTGTTATGGGACTCGTACTCTCGATTATTTCGGAATAGTTTATTGTGAGGATATTGGTTTAAGGATGGATGAAATAAACATATCATTCATACATTGAGCTCGTGGATATTGATCCTCATGATTTGACTTATAACATCATTCATCATTTGCACTTATGTATGTGATATATATTGTTTATATTATGCGTGTCTGTCTGGATGTGATATTCTGTGCAATTCCATGCCGTCAATGAGTAATATTCATTAGATGTCTTACTCATTTTTCTTTCTTTTTGTCTTCGATTCGCATTTTGTTCACATGGATCGTTCTTCCAGGATTCAGAGTTACCGCTTCTCGATATCCCAGGAGGGGCATGGAGGATTTAGGGAGACCAGTACACCTACACATGCCCTTGTGCCTTAGTCGGAGATGGTAGGTGATGGATCTACGATGCGCTTCCCACACCATCATGAGGAGCTGGAGGCTTCCTTTACCTTGCCTACTCGGAGGCTGGCACCTGTTGTGCCATCGACTCAATCTGTGACCCTTTAGAGACCAGATGCTGCAGGGCGTTCTAGGAGGCGACGGACTTAGGACGACATGATCAGTTCCCCATCATGGAGGAGAGCAGCTCGGCGGACTATGCCAGACCTCCAGGCAGATGCAAGGAGGGTGACTCTATCGCATCATTTGTCCTATGACCCAGAGGAGGAGATGGCGGCGACGGAGGAGCCAACAACTGAAGAGGATGACTGTGTGGAGTTAGTCAACATCGAAGACTCCATTGAGGTTATCAACCTCTCTTCCGACTCTGAGATGGAGAAGGACCCGAGCGAGTGTTCCAGCACACCCTAGGCACTTGGGCTAGCTGCTATAAGCCATTTCCATTTCTATTTTGCTTTTGAATACGATACTTGTATAGGGTATTTATTTTTGTGAGTAGTTTTATTTGGGCGACGATTAGGATTCTGCCTTGTATTTCGTACCAACGTTTTCCGATATTCTAATGAAGTATTATTCAAAGTTATATTGAGTTATTTTTTGTTACCATTAGGTAACAGTTTTTGATTTTCTACAATGTATGTTACTTAAAGTTATGTTCTGAAAATAAAAAAAATATAAGGGCATAAATTTCATATGGTCTCATTGAAGAAAAAAATTTACCCATTTCTGAGCAGGATTTTTTAGAGAAATTTTCGGGGTGTTACAACATGGTATCAGAGCGGTTCTTTTATATTCGGCCTTCAGCATGGCCTCACATGCTTTCTTGTATGACTTTGTGTGTTTAAGTATTTGCTTGTATTGTTCAGTTGGAAAGTTAACCTATGAATAATTTTGATAGAAGAAGTATCTCATACAAGTCTAATGTTCACATATTTAAGCTGGACGTGGAACTGCTAATTTGGACTTCATGGCTGCAATAACTGCATCGATTCAGAGTGTGAATGTTAACATGCATCAACTGAATCAGCAACAACAACCACCAACTCAAGGATCATCTCAGTAAAGGGGCTTGGACGAATTTTGTCGTTGTCAACCCCTAAAGTTTGAAGAAGGTTTTGCACCTGATGCTGCAAATGACTGGATCTAGGAGTTGGAGAGGATCTTTCGGGCACTTATGTGCACTAAGGAGAAAAAGGTCACCTATGTGACCTATATGGTTACTAAGGAGGCTGGAAACTGGTGGGAGTTTACTAGCTGCCAGATGGTGCATGAGCAATAAGTTGTCAACTGGACAACTTTCAAAGATAGATTTCTACAAAAGTGTTTTCCTACAAATATGAGAACCAAGAAAGAAATGGAATTTCTGCGTCTGCAACAGAGAAGTATGACAGTTGGGGAATAAGCTGTCAAATTTGAGAATTTGGCGAGATATGCCCCATACTACAATCAAGTGTGGAATGAAAGGTCCAAATGTGCCATGTTTGAGGATGGACTAAGATAGGACCTGAAGGTGATGTTTGTACATCAGCAGATACCAGATTTTGCAACTCTAGTTAACAGAAGATGGCTTTATGAGGAAAGCATAAAGGCAAGGAATGCAGCGCTGAAAAGTGTCGTACAACCTGAAAATTCCTATGGACCCCAAAGGAATTTCGGGCAAGGACTTGAAAGGGGAAAGCCCTTCAACCGCAACCAGAAACCCTATGCGTTGTCATCATGGAATCGTCAGAGGAGTTTTAAGCCTTATAACAACAGAGGCTTCCGACAAGGAAACAACAACAACAACAACAGCAACAACAATAACAAAATGCGTTCACCAGTTGGGAACTCTAACAATAACACACTACCTTGGTGTTCGAAGTGGAAAGGGAAGCACTTTAGTGTCAAATTCCTAGTGTGCTATCACTACAACCAGCCTAGGCACATCAAGTTGATGTGCCCTAAGCTGAAAAGGGAAGAAGTTAATATTATTCGTGCGGCAAGACCTGTGGCCAAAGGAAGGGTGTTCACCGTGAACGAAACTAAGATCGAGGGCAACGAAGACCTCATACAAGGCACATGTCGTATTAATGAGATTTCTTTATCTGTGTTGTTTGATTCGAGTGCGACCCATTCTTTCATATCTAATGATGCTGTCAGCCGATTATCATTACCTATAATGTCATTACCCTATGACCTAATTGTATCCACACCCACTAATGAACCTATCATAGTGTCAACTATGTGTTCTCAATGTCCCATAAGTTTATATGAATTATACCTTTGTAGTAGACTTGATATGTCTATCCTTATCCCATTTTCTTTCTGTTTGTTTTCGATTCGTGTTTTGTTCAGATGGATCGTTCTGCCAGGATTCGGAGTTACCGCTTTTGGATGTCCTAGGAGGGGGGCATGGATGATTGAGGAAGACCGGTACACCTACACAGACCCTTGTGACTTAGAGTTAAAGATGGTATGTGATGGATCTACAATGCAATTTCCACACCGTCATGAGGAGTTGGAGGCTTCCTTTACCTTGCTTGCTCGAAGGTCGACACCTGCTATGCCTTCGACTCAATCTGTGACCCCTCAGAGACTAGATGTTGCAGGGCCTTGCAGGAGGTGACGGACTTGGGACGACGTGATCATTTCTCCATCATGGAGGAGAGCCGCTTAGCGGACTATGCCAGACCTCCAAGCGGATGCAAGGAGGGTGACTCTATCGTAACATTCGTCCTATGACCCAGATGAGGAGATGGCGGCGGCGAAGGAGGAACCAGCAACTGAAGAGGATGACTATATGGAGTTAGTCAACATCGAGGACTCCATTGAGGTTATAAACCTCTCTATCGACACTGAGATGGAGGAGGACCTGAGCGACTACTCCAGCACACCCGCATGCAATGGGGCTAGCTGCTATGAGCCATTTCTATTTTGCTTTTGATTAGGGTACCCGTGTAGGGTATTTACTTTTGTTAGTAGTTTTATTTGGACGACGATTAGGATTCCGCCTTGTATTTCGTACCAACATTTTCCGATATTCTAATTAAGTATTATTCGAAGTTATATTGAGTTATTTTTTGTTACCATTAGGTAACAATTTTTTATTTTCTGCAATGTATGTTACTTAAAGTGATGTTCCAAAAATGAAACAAATATAAGGAAATAAATTTCATATGGCTCATTCAAAAAAAACATTTACTCATTTTTAAGCAAGATTTTCTGGAGTAATTTTCAGAGTTATATCTAATATAGTTTTGTCTCCTCAGATATGGATTCCCAATGAAGAAATCTTCTAGATGATAGGTCTTATACTTTCTCTCTCTTATCACTAATGTTCTGACCCATATGTTCTACATACTTATCTTTCATTCCATTATCTTCACTATTGAGCTCAATTTCTATAATATCATCTTGTACATCTGATAATTATTTATCATTCCTTAATTCATCATTAAACATAACATCAATAAATTCTTTTACAAAAGAAGTTATACAATTAAGGACACTTTAACCCTTAGATGTTGCTGAGTAACTTATGGAAGTGCCTTTTTCAAGAATGTAATCAAAAATAAATAAATAATCCTTTGTCTTCAAGATCTAGCCTTCACATCTACACATGAAAATAAGAAATATTTGATTGTATATCTTTCCATAGTTCATATGGAGTCTAGTTCAGGAAAAGTTTAACCAAGATTATGTTGTGCATGTAGCATGCAATGTTGATAGCCTTTACCTAGAGCTATTTAAGTAGATTGTTTTCAGTCAACATTGATTTATGTCTCTATTGGACTTATGTATTATTTATTTAAACAATTCCATTTTGTTATGGAGCTCTTGGTGATTAGAAATTGTGAGAGATTTCATTATCTTCACATAATTTTGTAAATTATTCATCCTTAAACTTACCTTCTTGATCACTTCTAATAGGTTTCATCTTTGTGGGAAAGAAATTGAACCCATGTGAATCTTGTGTAATCATCTACGATTATTAATCTTGGAATTGAGGGTCTTTCCTCAATGTGACTTCTTCAAGTGCTAGTTACACCTAACATGTGAATAGATCATTTTCTCTATAGTATTAAGTGCTCAACCTAGAGGCTAAGTCATGATATCAACAAAAATAATCAAAATTAACACAAGAAGGCAGTTGAATTGTCTTCACAAACTTTTAAAGTTTAAGTTAAATATTTTTGGTAGAGTAAAATCAATTTTAATCACATACAAAATTTTGATGATTGACTTGTCTAGTTTTCAATAAAATTTTCAGCACACTACTTTGTCCTACTAAAATTAATTGAAAATATATTCGACAAATGAAATTCTTAATATCACAAAATCAAACTCCCTAAGTATAATGCAACATTGATTATGATAACAAATATTATTTTTACAAGTAATCTCCCTAAGTAAAATTGTTTTTGATAAATAAAAAATTACAATTTTGTAAGTCTTTCAATCAGACTCAGAGAGTGAAATAAATATGAAAGAGAAAGACTTTGAAACCCACCGCAACTGATTGAACACAAATTTTCGTTTTAGCTCAATGTTATTTAATACAAGATGAACAGAGTGTTCATAATTCAGGAGGGCTTAAATGCGTTTAGATTGTTCTCGTATTCTCTAATGTTGTATCTTATTATGTTCTTGAATGTTGATGTTATTTATAAATAAGACATTTAATGTAGTCATTACTGTAGTCGTTTTAACTTTGTTGGAACTTCTTCTTGAAATTAATATCCATGAGACTTGTCTACTTTCAAGTTTGATTTTCTCTTTTACTTATGCAACACCATTAATGCTTTATAGTCTTTCTGAATTAAGCATTTAATCATCAATGTGTGTTGAGGCTTCTATTAACAATATAATAAAAAAAACTCCCTAATATCACATGTCACTTTCTCCTTACATTTTTTCCTTCATCCGACATGTCACATTCTCCTCACATATTTTTCTTCCTACTATTTATATATTATATATTTTATATGCTAATAATAATTTAATATTAATTAGTGATTGTTTCATGTCGCTACCCCACTAAAATTGAGTGTTTACAACAACTATGTTTTTTTATGTTAAAAAATAATAGTCATTGAACATTAGATGAAATTGAAATCATTTTTCACATTCAAATTATTTCTTTACATTAATCTATCTATATAATTTAATGTTTACCATTAATCTAAGAATAATTGTACTTTTTCACCTCATCAAAGTTTTTTGACTTTTTCCTTCTTACTTTTTATATATTTTATATGTTAATAATAATTTAATACTAATTGTAGAAAATTCAAATTAAAAATTATCAATTTATTTTTCTTATGTGCTTGAACATGCAAATACATAAGTAATATGTATATTCTTAATAATATGAATGTATGAGTAATATGTGCGTTTTAACTATGCGAATGCATGAGTAACATGTGTTTTCTTAGTAAAGCGGATGTACGGGTAACATGTGTGTTTTTAGTCATGCGAATGCACGGGTCACATGTATTTAATTACTATCATTATATTATTTAATTAAAAGATAACAATGGTATATATTCATGGAAAATATATATATTTTAATTAGGAATATAAAAAATCAATTATTAGAATCTTTTTATTATTTTGATTAAAATTATCAGAAAAACGTCATATCCTAACTTAGTGTGTTTTTAATTTATGAGTTATTTTCATACAATGATTATTAGCTAAAACATAATCAAATAAATAACATTTAATTATACAATATTTGAATGCTAAAAATATATTCAAATATTTATACACAATGAACATTAATCTAAAATAAAACATAAGCATTTAAGAGATATGCTAAAAAATCCTTATGACTTTATATGATACTTATAAACGTAATCACAAAAAATATGATGCAAAAATAACTCCTTATATTTATAATTTTATATAGAGAATATAGAAGTGAGGATATTATCCAATACAATTTGAATTTTATTTATTGAGTTATTTAAGAATCAAATATTTTCTATAATCACACTTTCAACAAATAAATGCTTATACAAACGCATTTATAATTGATAATATTCTACATATACACTAAAAAATCAATGTTAATATTGCACTTATATGAATGGAAAAATATAATGGTTCAATATATAATTTATTGATATTATAAAATATATGTATATTATATTTGCATTATGCATAAACAAAGAAGCGACCCGTGCAAGTGCACGGGTACACTGCTAGTTCTAATGAAAGATAGAGTGTAGTCTCAAAAGTGTTAACTGGTAGGCTTCTTTTTTAGATGCAGTGAGAAATTTCTATTTGCAACAATGCAAAAGCATATGGGCCAAATACAATTTCTTAATTATAAAATTATTTCCACTTTTTATTCAAAACAAGTTTTAGAGAGGTTGTCGAGACTTTTACTACTTCATTCTTCTCGGATTAATGATTTAAGTTATTGATTCTAAACTTTTAGATTCTTCACATTAAATGTGCATCTTCTTAAAAAGAATATTCTCATTTAATGATTCTAACGAAGCTTGAAACATGTCTTGAGTGCAGATATTTCTTGAACACAAACGTATCGTTTTTGACATGATTCTAAAAATGAGCTTTAGATATTGTCTTAAATATATTATATAATAGAGAAGATAATATTTCATTCTTATGAATATGTAGTAGTACATGTCTAATTTTATACACATTTAATATAGAAGATTAGAATGTCCAAGCAAATCAATATAATCATACTTAATCTAGTTAGAATCATTAAATCTTAGAGGTTTAACACTTAGTATACTCCAACTCTAAATACCTAGGTCTTAACATTTTTACCAAATCATTACCAATTAAAACGTTCAAGCATTTGGTGCCCAAGACTAGTGTAATCAACTTCTAAAAGATATATGGGGAGCAGTGAACACATGCTACTATCTTTTTCCCTTCACCATGGGTTTATCGCACTAAAATTTTCTGAAAATGTTCTTGATGTGTTAATATTTAATAGACCATTAAAAAATAACATACCCTTTTTCATACATTAGGTTTTTGTCTCACATGGTTTTTCCTAGTAAGGTTTTATTACTTAATCTGTTCTGGTGTTATGAGTTTCCTATAATTAGGACTCCTCCGATTAGATTAAGCATTTGTTTGCAAGGGTAGAGTTACAGAAGAGAGAAAAGAGGGAGGGAAAAATGAGAAATTTCCCTCATTTGGTTGAGAGGGGAGAAAGAAAGGAGAGAGGAAAAAAGTGGATGGACCCACAAAATTTCTTTTCCTCCACTTATGAGGAGCAAGTGAGAAGAAAGAGAAACTTTACCCGGATTAAAATTTGTTGTCTCATACCATATCAATTGAAAATATTAATTAAAATTATAATAAAATTTATAATTTAAAAGTATAACATTTATTTTTAATTATTAATAAAATAACATTTTGCTGTGTCTTTTCTTTATTTTAGAGACATTTTTGTAATTTGAACCACAACTTTATCATTATCTTCTCATTTTCTACCCAACCAAACAAAAGAGAAAGAGAAGAAAATATTTCTTTCTTCATTTTCTCTCATTTTTCTCTTATAACAAATATTATAAAAATCTGCTCTATTTTTCATCTTTATCTCTTCTTATTTTCTCTTGTCAACCAAATAAAGCCTAAATACGCATCGAGGAGTGGAATTCAATTTTTTTCCATCTTATCTCCCCAAACTTTTCTTTCATTTCTACCACTTTCTTATGTGTTGAGAGATTCACTTACTCTAAGAGTAAATTTTTAAAACTTACTCTCCATCCTAGCCATCAATTTTAGGAAAATCCAATGGTTTGAATTAGTGAGTAAATCTAAAACATTGGATGTTCATAGGATTGACGGCTAAGATGAGAAGTAAGTTTAAAAAACTTACTCTTGGAGTAAGTGGATCCCTACTCTTCTTCTATTACTCTTAATAACAATTAATTAATGATAAACATAAAATTAACAATTAATTAATTTATAAACAATAATTATTAGAAATTATTATATGGCCCAAGAAAAACTGTTAACCAAATTTCTATCATTGGTTTTAAAATTATTAATATATATCATATGTAGTAATGATTTAGATTAGACTATTAGTCCTCAATCATGTGATAATATATCGAATACTTAAAGTAACTGATGGCTTATTATCCATATTGAACTTCAAAACTTTGTTAGCTACCTCATCATTGGCAAGCTACACCACTGTATAGAATTGTCAAAATTGGGTCGACCGATGGGCCGATGAAAACTCAAAAATTCCTAGTGACTAGGTACCTTATTAATTAAGTATAATAAATTACCCAAACCATCAATACTTTACCTACATACATTACACTGCCTCTACAAGATTTATATATAAGTGTGATTTTTTAAACAAATATCATGTTATTAGTATAATTAAGTTATACAAAATATGGTATGTTATAGAAATAAAGTCTAAATAATATAAGAGTCAATGTTCTTTCATTATTTTTGTGTCATCACAAAATGCATCAACAATTCTAAGGAGCCGTTGTTTAAATCACTGTTATATTATATTGTAACGAACCAAAAGTAATGAAGATACATTCGCTCTTATACTATTTGGATAGGTCTCAACAATATATGTTATTTTTTGTTTAACTTAATTGCACTTATTAGATTTTTTGTTTGAAATATTACAATTATTGTTCTTGGAGGGGTAGCATATGTAATAATGTATGCATATAAATTTGGGGTAATTTATGTAATTTCACTAGAATTCAGAGGCTACATGTATAATTTACTCTATTAAGTATATTTAATTAAATTCGGGATTTTTAGCCTTGATGGGCAATTTTAAAACTGGGACTCGGCCTAGGCTATTCTAGCTAGGTTCAGACTACCCGTTTATCCTAGTAGGGACCTTTGACATAGTAATAAGCGCTAATATCATATGTAGTAAGTGACACATTTTTTTGGAACACATCAAATATATTCTTGTGGAGTTGAGCTTAGTTGATGTGTTAAAAATAGTCATGTGGTAAATGGCATTTGGGTGAATCAGGTAATTCATACGATTTTAATTGATATTAACTAATTTTAATTTATCCATGAAATTAAATTCTAATTATAAATGCTTAGTATGTCACGGTTGGACTGTATTATTCAGTATTAGCAGCACAATGACATGATACCTGTACACTTTTGTAAAGAGTAATGGATGTATTTTTAAATTTATTTTTTGGAAAGTGTTTGTCTTATAGCCAAAATGTTAATATATATTATTTTAGTTTATCTCCTCAATATTCATCTCAATTGTTACAGTCATAACACATCTCATTTCACTGGATAAAAAATTGCCTATAAAAGTTTTAATTTAATTTTATATTCAATTATTTTTTGATTGAGTTATCATTTTCTTTTTAAAGACATTTTGTTTAAATTTATACACATGTCTATTTATTTGGTAAAGTTGGTATTTGTTTTGGTGGAGATGCATATGTCTATTTAAGTTATGATCCATAAACTTCACCTAAAAAATAAAAATAAATTGATAGAAAAAAGAAAGAAAACGAGTTAATCTATGACGGTGGACAGTACGATAAAGACGTGTACGAAACTACGAATCTAAAGGAAGATGCTACTACGCGTCTGCTTTAATTTCTTTGGTTGACTGAAAGAATGTCAGGACGAAAGATATGTGAGGCCCAAGCTTGGTATAAATTAATAAAATAACATTTATTTTTAATTATTAATAAAATAACATTTTGCTGTGTCTTTTCTTTGTTTTAGAGACATTTTTGTAATTTAAACCACAATTTTATCATTATCTTCTCATTTTCTACCCAACCAAACAAAAGAGAAAGAAAAGAAAATATTTCTTTTAATTCATTTTCTCTCATTTTTCTCTTATAACAAAGATTACAAAAATATACTCTATTTTCATCTTTCTCTCTTCTTATTTTCTCTTGTCAACCAAATAAAGCCTAAATACGCATCGAGGAGTGGAATTCAATTTTTTTCCATCTTATCTCCCCAAACTTTTCTCTCATTTCTACCACTTTCTTCTGCGTCGAGAGATTCACTTACTCCAAGAGTAAATTTTTAAAACTTATTCTCCATCCTAGCCATCAATTCTAGGAAAATCCAATGGTTTAAATTAGTGATTAAATCTAAAACATTGGATGTCCATAGAATTGACGGTTAGGATGAGAAATAAGTTTAAAAAACTTATTCCTGGAGTAAGTGGATCCCTACTCTTCTTCTATTGCTCTTAATAACAATTAATTAATGATAAACATAAAAATAACAATTAATTAATTTATAAACAATAATTATTAGAAATTATTGTATGGCCCAAGAAAAACTGTTAACCAAATTTCTATCATTGGTTTTAAAATTATTCATTCATATCATATGTAGTAATGATTTAGATTAGATTATTAGTCCTCAATCATGTGATAATATATCGAATACTTAGAGTAACTGATGGCTTATTATCCATATTGAACTTTAAATTTTTGTTAGCTACCTCATCATTGGCAAGCTACACCACTGTATGGAATTGTCAAAATTGGGTGGACCGGATGGGCCGATGAAAACTCAAAAATTCATAGTGACTTGGTACCTTATTAATTAAGTATAATAAATTACCCAAACACCGTTGGAGTTTTAGTAAAAATTATATAAATCATTTTTTTTTGTATCTACACAAAAGTTAATGTTCTTTCATTGTTTTTGTGTTATTACAAAATGCATCAACAATTCTAAGAAGGTGTTGTTTAAATCACTATTATACTATATTGCAACGAACCAAAAGTAATGAAGAGACATTCACTCTTATACTATTAGGATCAGTCTCAACAATATATCATTTTTTGTTTAACTTAATTGCACTTATTAGATTTTTTGTTTGAAATATTACAATTATTGTTCTTGGAGGGGTAGCAAATGTAATAATATATGCATATAAATTTGGGGTATTTTATGTAATTTCACTAGAATTTATGGGCTACATGTATAATTTACTCTATTAAGTATATTTAATTAAATTCGGGATTTTTAGCGTCGATGGACAATTTTAAAACTGGGGCTCGGCCTAGGCTATTCTAGCTAGGTTCAGACTACCCGTTTATCCTAGTTGGGGACCTTTGACATAGTGATAAGCGCTAATATCATATGTAGCAAGTGACACATTTTTTTGGGACACGTCAAATATATTCTTGTGGAGTTGAGCTTAGTTGATGTGTTAAAAATAGTCATGTGTTCAATGGCATTTGGGTGAATCAGGTAATTCATATGATTTTAATTGATATTAACTAATTTTAATTTATCCATGAAATTAAATTCTAATTATAAATGCTTAGTATGTCACGGTTGGACTGTATTATTCAGTATTAGCAGCACAATGACATGATACCTGTACACTTTTGTAAAGAGTAATGGATGTATTTTTAAATTTATTTTTTGGAAAGCGTTTGTCTTATAGCCAAAATGTTAAATATATATTATTTTAGTTTATCTCCTCAATATTCATCTCAATTGTACAGTCATAACACATCTCAATTTCACTGGATAAAAAATTGCCTATAAAAATTTTAATTTAATTTTATATTCAATTATTTTTTGATTGAGTTATCATTTTCTTTTTAAAGACATTTTGTTTAAATTTATACACATGTCTATTTATTTGGTAAAGTTGGTATTTGTTTTGGTGGAGATGCATATGTCTATTTAAGTTATGATCCATAAACTTCACCTAAAAAATAAAAATAAATTGACAAAAAAAAGAAAAAAAACGAGTTAATCTATGACGGTGGACAGTACGGTAAAGACGTGTACGAAACTACGAATCTAAAGGAAGATGCTACTACGCATCTACTTTAATTTCTTTGGTTGGCTGAAAGAATGTCAGGACGAAAGATATGTGAGGCCCAAGGTTATGGAGTATGGGGTGTCGACAGATAAGACGTAATCTCACTATCACTGTATACAACACAAGTATAAAGAGACAACAATCGAGGAACGTTCGAAAATGTAAATGTGAAATGAAATGTTGTGCTCTAATCTTACAAATATCATTCATTTCTTACATTTAATGATTTATATTAAGAATGTGATATATTATCAAATATCAATATTTATACATAATCAATATATTATCAATCATTCATATGTAATATTTTTTTGAAAAATTAATGATAAGTAAAAATGAATGGTGGATAATAAACTAATAGTGTATAAAAATTTTACAATCTCAATTCATATATTTTTTTCTAATATATTAATCTGTATTATATAAAAGAGGAATAAATGTATCAATCTCAATATAAAAAGTTTTCTACAGTTAGTCTAACATTTATTATTTATTATTAATCATAATTAACTCTTAAAAAAAGGAAGTCAAATAAATGATAGATAATATATTAACTATATATAAATTTTTACACTTACAGTACATATATATTATACTCTACATAAAAATGAATACAAGGAGTTCAGCTCATTAATATTGCTTCTTTATTACAAAACATCAATAAAAATTAAGGTTATTTTAAAAGAAACCCGTGGGTATGAGAATATTGAGGAGTACATTGATGGATTTCTGTTAAGATTTACTCCCTCAACTCTATATCATCTATAATTTTAGGCTGTGTTGTTGTTTCATTTTTTGTTATGTTAGAATTCAAGGCTTACTCCACGAAAATTCACACACATAGTTTAGTTTGACCATTTATTTATACATAATTTTGAAAATTTTCATAATTCCATCATCTTTGAGTGTAGAATTACTTAGACATTCTAAAAGGTCTTCTTCTTTTATTGAATCAAAGTTACTCTTAAATTTACCATAAAGTTTGGTGAGTGAATGTATAAAAAGGAAGTGATGCATTGTCCAAACAATACTCACAAATACAAATTCTTATTCTCTAATATATAGTGGCAGCCTCTCAACGTTCCTGAGACGTAGACACAATTGCTCGAATCTCGTTACCAAATTTCTTGTGTTATTTTCTCTTATCCCTATTCTCTTTTACTATTTGATTGCTCGCTTATTCCCAACAATTGGTATTAGATGACTCTTAACCTAGGTGCCAAATTCGAGATGGGGAAGTTTGATGGAAATGGTAATTTCGGATTATGGAAAAGGAGGGTGAAGGGTGTGTTGCCTCAACAAGGTCTATCAAAGGTGCTACGTGAGAATAAACCAGATGATATGCATCAATTGGATTGGGAGGGGTTGAAAGAGAAGGTTGCAGGAACCATACAGACCTGTCTATCATATGATGTGATGTGTCATGTTATGTTATATCCAAGTCTCTAACAAATAAGCTATATTTGAAACAAAGACTTTATGACCTGAAGATGCCTAAGGGTATTGATTTATAACATCATCTCTACACTTTTAGTAAAATGATCAATGGCCTGAAGAAATTTGATGTGAATGTTGATGATGAGGACAAAACAATAATATTACTGTGTTTTTTGCCAAATTCTTATGACCACTTGATGACAACATTAACATACAAGAAAGACCGAATCAAATTGGATTATATCACATGTGCACTTGTATCCCATAGTAAGAAGACATAATGTGGGGGAAGGGTCTCAGGGTGATGGTCTATTGTGAAAAAGGGGCCAAGCATGTGGGAGGAGACAATGTATAGGAGGTCCTGCGAAATGTAAAAGACCAAATTCCAGGCGTGGAACACCAATAAAGTGCTTTAAGGACAAACAAATTGGACATTACGAAAAGGATTGTCCCAAGGAATGGAGTTCTAACAAGCCGGTGGGAAAAGACGGAGCATCTACATCTGCAAATGTTACATGCAAGATGACTCTAGTTACAACATTGGAGGTGATCTATTATTCGTATCATCAAATCATAGTGCAAGTGAGTGAATATTTGACACTAGTTGTTAACATCATATGACACAAAACAAAGAATGGTTCACCATATACAGACTATGCAATTTTGGCTTCGTATATCTCATAAATAATAAAGCATGTAAAATTATTGGTTTGTGAGAAATCAGAATTATGATGGATGATGTTGTAGTGAAGACTTTATTTGAGGTTAGATATGTACCAGATTTGAAGAAGAATTTGATTTCATTGGGAACATTGCAGATCAAAGGATTTAACTATAGAAGTGATATGTGTGAAGAAGATTTTTGCTCATGACCTTGACACGATTTTGATGAAGACACCAACATCACCAAAAAGAAGAAAATGAAGAATACTTATGAAGACAAAGAAGACAAAATTTCAAGACAAATTAGTCTAAGTCTAAATAGGTACTTCTATCCTATACTCTTGAATATACAATAGTAGTAATGCTCAAACTATTTTTAAAGAAAATTGAAACACATCAAGTATAAACAAAATAATTTTCAAAAATAGTGTGTAACATGTTATTGGATCTAAGTAACAAGTTACATGAATAATAAAACCAATTATCCAACAAAAACTGTATGGGGTAATCGATTATTCTAAATGGGTAATAGGTTACCCAATTCTGGCAAAGTTGGATAATCGATTACTCAAGGCTGTAATCGATTACTGAGAGTTGTTGCACCAGTTTTCAGATTTCAAAGTGAATGGTTTTCATCCCTAACGAAATGGTTTCATTCCAATAAATTCCTACCCTTTCTAAGAGGTGTTATGGCTGGTTAGAAAGCCTATTTAAAGGCATTGAAACTCATGGACAACACACACATAACTCTCATACAACTCTTACACAAACTTTTAAGTTAATTCTAAAAATTTACTGAAACATTTTTCTACAATTAATGCAACTTGTTCTTAAACTTTCACAGTGAATTTTCTGAGTTGTTTTAAGTAAAGTGTTTCAAAAGTTTTACAAACTATAAGAGCATTATTACTTAGTATACAGAGAGTTATTGGATTGCAAGTGATATTACATTTCATACTTGTATAGGCAATCCTGCCATTGTTGTATATTCTTCATTGTTATTTTAAATTACCTTCTTTCACAAGGGTGTGATTAGAAAGGGGATAAAGTCACTTGAAAAAGGTGTTTCCAAGAGTAATATAAGTATTAGTGAGGGTGTAAGGTACATAGAGGTCTTGGGGTGAGATATTGTAATTACAACTCATAATATTTAGTGAAGAAATCTCTTGTGTTACAAGAGTACTGGACGTAGCATTCGGTGGACAAGAATGTGAACCAGTATAAAATCTCAGTGTACTCTCTTCTCCCTTTTATCTCTTGATTTTATTTTTCAATTTTCTGCGTTAGTTTTCCGCTACACTTAACTCTTGATTTTGCAGGAAAATTAGCCATAATTTTAAGTCAACTAATTTACCTCCTCTTAGTTGCAATCTTAGTCTTACAATTGGCACCAGAGCTATTTTTGAGTAAGATATTCTCAAATCTGATCCTACATCGAAGATGGCCTCAAGATCATTCCTAGGAGAAAGTTCCAACATCAACCGCCCTCCAAGCTTTGTTGGAGAGTGCTATGACTTTTGGAAAATCAGAATGAGAATCTTCATAGAATATCAAGACTTGGACATATGGAATGCAATTGAAAAAGGACCATATGAATCCTTCACTATAATCAACAACGTAAGAGAAGTAAACCCCAAATCTTCATGGAATGATGAAGATAAAAAGAAGGTGCAATATCATCTCAAAGCAAAGAACATCCTCACATTAGCACTTGGCATTGACGAGTTCTTTAGAGTATCGAAATGCAAATCTGGCAAAGAAATGTGGGATACTCTAGATACTACACATGAAGGAACTGAGGAGGTAAAAAGATCAAGACTCAACACTCTTTCCCTGGAATACGAAATGTTTCGTATGGGATCTTCAAAAGAGGTTTACTCATCTTACAAATCACCTTATTGCACTTGGTAAGGTATTATCAAACAGTGACTTGAACTTGAAGGTTCTAAGATCACTCACCAGAATATGGCAACCCAAGGTAACGACCATTTCTGAAAAGAAAAGTTTATCGAAAATGTCTTTGGCTGCTTTGTTTGGTAAATTGCAGGAACATGAATTAGAACTCATCCAACTTGACCAACATGAAGAGCAAGAAAAGAAAAAGAAGAATATTTCTCTCAAGGCAAAAGTAGGCAAATATGAATCATCAGAAGATGAATCTGAGAAGGAAGAGATGGAAGACATAAGTCTTCTTGTAAAGAAGTTCAGCATGTTCCTTAAAAGGAACAAGAGTGGTAAAACTGGACAAATGAGAAAATTCACCAAGAATAATGACACCTCCACTTCAAACCAAAATTTCACATGCTTCGAATGTGACAAGCTTGGCCATATGAAGATGGACTGTCCAAACCTGAAAAAGAACTCCTTCAAAGGGAAGAATGAAATAAGGATTGGACGGAGAGCCTACATTTCTTTGGAAGACAATGATATTAGTTCCGCCTCCGAACAAGAAAATGAAGAACAATCACATATTTCCTTAATGACATCTCATCGTTCTGATAATGAAGTGGTAAATAATACTCAACTATATTCTTATGAATTACAAACTGCATTTAATGACTTGCATGATGAATATGTTAAACTCACAAAAATGTTTCTATATCAAAAATTGAGTTAGATTCATTTAGAAACAAACCTTCATCATCTTCATGTCAAAACTACATTATTCTTGAAAATAAAGTTTCAACTTTAAGTCTTGAACTTAATAAGATGAACACGAGTAGTAAAAGTTTAGAAAAGATCATTAATGATCAAAGACACTCAGCTAATCAAAAAGTCATGTTCCTAAGAAACAAAGTGTCTCAACTAAGATAAACTTTGAAAAACAAAGTATCCATGTATTTGAAAATAGCAATAATAAATCTAGGATTCATAAACATCAACCCACATGTACATATTGTAAAAACCATGGACATACATCAAATACTTGCATAATTAGAAAATATAGTATACCCATAGGTCATTTTAGATGGGTTGAGAAAGGTACTAACTATGTAGGGCCCAAAGAATATTGGGTACCTAATAAAATTTAAATTGTTTTACAGGATAATTTGAGAGTCGCCTGCAACTTATGGTACTTGGATAGCGGCTGCTTAAAGAACATGACAGACAATAGAAACAAGTTCTTTGTCCTCACTCCAAGGGACAAAGACTATGTCACATATGGTGATAACAACAGAAGGCTATGTCACATATGGTGATAACAACAATCGAAAAAATACTTGGAGTTGGTAGAATTGGTAAGTCACGCTCAACAACATTAGAAGGAGTATTATATGTTGAAGGACTCAAGCACAATCTTCTAAGCATAAGTCAATTATGTGACAAAGGCTTTCATGTGGCATTCTACCCAGATAAGTTCATCATCGAAAGTAAGAATTATCAAATACATATGTGACATAGACTCCTCTTTACCAATAACATGTTTAGTTGTTAATGATAATCAAGATGCATGGCTTTGGCGTAGGAGAATGGCTCATATACATATGGACCATTTGAATAAACTCACTAAGAAAGATTTAGTTGTTGGTTTACCTAAAATGAAGTTTGTTAAAGACAAACTATGTAGTGCTTGTCAAATGGGTAAAGAAACATAAACTTCTTTTAAACCTAAGCACATGGTTTCTTCCGATAGACCATTGCAGTTACTACACATGTACTTATTTGGCCCCTCAAGGACAAAAAGTTATCGTGGTAACTACTATGCTCTTGTTATAGTAGACGATTTTTCGAGATATACTTGGACTCTATTCTTAGTTCATAAAGTAAAAGCCTTTAGTGTTTATGCTAAAAGAGTCCAAAATGAAAATTCACTAAAAATTGCTACTATAAGAAGTGATCATGGGGGAGAATTTCAAAACTCTTCGTTTGAAGAATTTTCTGATGATCTTGGCATCAATCACAATTTTTCTGCTCGTAGAACACGACAACAAAATGGTGTTGTAGAGAGAAAGAATCGGTCTTTAGAAGAACTGGTTCGTACAATGTTGAATGAAACTAACCTCCCAAAATATTTCTGGGCTAATGCAGTAAGTACTGCATGTTATGTTTTAAATTTAGTTCTTATAAGACCAATTCTTAAGAAAACCCCCTATGAACTCTTTAAAGATAGAAAACCAAATAATTCTTATTTGCATGTATTTGGTTGTAAATGCTTTGTTTTAAATAATGGTAAGGATAACTTAGGCAAGTTTGATGCAAAAGCCTAGGCTACTCTCTTACGAGTAAAGCTTATAGAGTTTTTAATAAAAGAACTCTAGTCATGGAATAATCCGTTCATTTATCTTTTGATGAAACTAATTGTGTGTTAAAGGATGGATTAACTCTTGATGAAGAGTACTTGCCAAGATCCCCTTCTAATGAAAAGACTATTATTGATTCTACAACTAAATCTGAGCATTTGAAAATGGATGATAATCTATCCTCTCAAGAAGAGCATTTTCACTCCGATTTACCAAAAGAATGGAGAACTCATCGAGATCATCCTATTGACGATATCATCAATGATTTTAGCAAGGGTATTACAACCCGTTTAATGCTAGAATATGCATGTCTTAACATGGACTTCGTCTCTCAAATAGATAATTCCAAGATTGATGATGCAATCAAGGATGAACACTGATTCTTGCAATGCAAGAAGAATTAAACCAGTTTGAGAGAAATGAAGTTTGGGAACTTGTTCCTAGACCTAAAAATAGGCATGTCACAGGAACTCGTTGGGTATTTTGAAATAAATCTGATGAAAATGGTGTTATTGTTAGAAATAAAGCTAGACTTGTAGCCTAAGTATACAATCAGGAAGAAGATATAGACTTTGAGGAAACTTTCACTCCGGTTGCTAGACTTGAAGCTATTAGGCTATTACTTGCATATGCATGTTCTTTAAATTTTCAGCTATATCAAATGGACGTAAAGAGTGTTTTTCTAAATGGATATATTCAAGAAGAAGTGTTTGTAGAACAGCCTCCTGGTTTTGAAGATTACAAACATTCTTCTCATGTTTACAAATTAAAGAAAGCTCTCTATGGCTTGAAGCAAGCTCAATGGGCAAGGTATGATCGTCTAACCAATTTTCTACTTGAGAAAAGATTCACCAAAGGGAAGGTCGACACTACACTCTTTATAAAGAAATTAAATCACCATACTCTTCTTATTCAAATTTATTTAGATGATATTATTTTTGGTTCTACTAATGAAGTTTTGTGTAGTGATTTTGGCAAAATGATGCAAGAAGAGTTTGAAATGTCCATAATGGGGAAGTTGAATTACTTCCTTGGATTACAAATCAAACAACTTGATAATGACATTTTTGTAAGTCAATCCAAGATTTGTAGAGATTTACTGAAAAGATTTGATATGGATGACTGCAAGCCAATGGCTACTCCTATGGGATCTGGTACTTACATCGATACAGACGAAACTAGAAAATGCATTGAAATATCAAAGTATCAAGGAATGATTGGATCTCTTTTATATTTAACTGCCAGTAGACCAGATATCATGTTCAGTGTATGTCTATGTGCACACTATCAATCTAAACAAAAAGAATCACACTTAGTTGTCGTTAAGAGAATCATGAAATATCTTAAAGGCACAAGTGACGTTATATTGTGGTATCCAAAAGGAAGTATATGTGATTTGGTTGGTTATTCATATTCAGATTTTGCTGGATGCAAAACTGAGAGGAAAAGTACCAGTGGTACTTGTCATATTTTAGGAAATGCTTTAGTCTCTTGGTCTTTCAAGAAACAAGCATGTGTTGTCCTAAACACTGTTGAAGTTGAATATGTAGCAGCAAGTAGTTGTTGTGCCCAAGTGTTGTGACTTAAACAACAATTACGAGATTATGGCTTAGACTTAGGCTGCACTCCTCTAAAATGTGACAAAACTAGTGCTATAAACCTCACAAAGAATCCAGTTATGCATTCTAGAACCGAACACATATATTTAAGGCATCACTTCCTTAGGGACCATGTCCAAAAGAAAGATGTGACTGTAGAATTCATTGATCTCATAAACAACTAGCAGATATTTTCACTAAACCCTTGGCTAAAGAACCTTTTTATAAAGTTAGACGTGAATTAGGCATTCTTGAAGAAGCTTACCTATCTTAACATGATTATATAATTATATGTGTGTTTCATTATGTTTATCTCATGCCTACTTGTCCTTAAATGTGTTCACTTATGTTTAAAACTTTTAAATTTTGGGTCAGAACTCATTTTCATAGCATAAATATGCCTAAAATTAATTTTTTTGGTTATTAATCGCTTACACTAGAGAGTAAACCAATTACAGGGTTGAACAAGGAGTTTTAGTAACCGACTACTCAAATGATGTAATCGATTACTCAAAGCAGTTGTTTGAAATTTTTAATTTTTTAAAACTGAGTAATCGAATACTTTGTGCGGTTATATATGTGTTTTCTATTTTTTTTTCCAAAAAACTTTCTAACTCATCTTCATCCTCAACTCGTGCTCAACCCTCTCAATCCCTAAAATCTTCATTTTTCATCCGTTTTGAGTGATTTTTGTGTCCATTCATATCACATTTTCAATTCTAAACACTTCTATACCATCATTTTCGTGTTTAGTGTACCAAATCAAAAAACCCCAAATCTCCAAAACCCAAAAACCTAAAAATTTCAAAAACCCAATCCCTGTGTTCCTCTTCAAGAACCAAGAAGCAACACACTAATGTGACTCAAAAGAGACAAGAGACTTCATCCTTGGAGTCTAACCCTCTAGGTTTAGCAAGACTTCTTGCAAATGATGAACAATGCAAAGTCTTCGAGGAGCACTTTCATGGATGAACCATATTTACTCCAAAATACGGTAATGTAGGGAATTTTGAGTTTGAAGATTTTCTTTTTCCTTATCTTTTACGGCAACAAAACATTTTCGATTTTTGCTGTGAATTAAATGATATTTATCCTTAACTTGTTAGAGTATTTTACTGCAACATGAACTTTAGGAAACACCGTCTTACTTCCTATGTGAAAGGAAAAGACATTGTTTTGGATATAAAAACTTTTAGTTCAGTATGCTGTAACAATACCTATCATGGTAGCATAACAGGTTTTAGCCTTGTTTGTGAATAGGATAACTATGATCGAAAGGATTTCTACCATTCTCTATGTAGAATTTCCAAAGAGAAAATAGAAATGCGTAAGCAACATGACTTTGGTGAGACTGCTAAGAACAGAGATATCCTATCTGCTGGATATCTTAAACTTGAAGACTGTTTGTTTCATTATTTTTTGAGTTATGTCATCTTACCAAAATTTTACAACCATTCTCAAACAAGTGACATAGAACTTCAATTGATCAATGCTATAAAATTTAACATCAAAATCAGTTGGCCTCATATCATAATGAGAAAAATATGGACTATTCGAGGAACTCAAAGTCCCTTGCCCTATGTAATCTTCATAACCAAAATTCTTGAACATTTCGGTGTTTCTACCGCTGGTGATACCAAGGTCTCGCTTAACCTTCGTGAAAGCCATATTGATGTGGACGTGATCCACAAAATGGGTTTCACCTTCAATCCTAACCCTCCTGAACTTGCCCATCCCAACCCGACCCAACCCTACTGAACTTGCCCCTCCCAGCCCTCCTAAACCTCAACCTTTTGAGTTTCTTGCTCAATCTTCCTCATCTGCTGCCATGCCTTAAAATCAAATGATTATGGATGAGTTGTTTTCTCTTCGAAGCTACATCACTAATCGAATGGATACTCTTGACGCTCAAAATCAACAAATCCAGTTTGAAATTCATCGTCTCTCTTCTAAGTTGAGTAGCATGGACATTGATGAAGACAACTCTGAGCCTGAATCTTAGATTATTTATCTTTGTTAGGATTTTATGGCTGTAATCATTTCATATTTTCGGACAAAATTTGCTTTATATTGTTTTGTTGTTGTTATTTGTGAACAAATATCTGAATATCTATGTTTTATGATATGCATTGTGATGTTTATTTTATATCTTATGAATAAGTATGCTATATATATATATATATATGTTGTGTTGGAAACTCTTGGCTTTTCTACTTTTTGATGAAGTCAAAAGGGGGAGAAAAATTGGAGAAGTGTATTTTCTGTCAAATTTCTTTAACAAATGGGGAGCATACAAAATAGGGGGAGCATACTCAATAGGGGGAGCATACAAAATAGGGGGAGCATACTCAAGTCATCTTAACATATCTCAAAGTATGCTGCTCTCAGAAAACTACAATGTCAAAGAAGATATTGGTTTGTCATCATCAAAAAGGGGGAGATTATGAAGAAGATCTTTGCTCCTGGCCATCGCACGGTTTTAATGAACACACCAACATCATCAAAAAGAAGAAAAGGAAAAATACTTATGAAGACAAAGAAGACAAAGCATCAAGACAAATTAGTCTAAGTCTAAATAGGTACTTCTATCCTATACTCTTGAATATACAATAGTAGTAATGCTCAAACTATTTTTAAAGAAAATTGAATTACTTCAAGTATAAATAAAACAATTTTCAAAAATAGTGTGTAACAGGTTACTGGATCTAAGTAGTAAGTTACATTAGTGAGAAAACCAATTATCCAACAAAACCTGTGCAGGGTAATCGATTATTGTATATGGGTAACAAGTTACCGAGTTCTAGCAATGTTGGGTAATTGATTACTCAAGGTTGTAATCAATTACTGAGAGATGTTGCACTAGTTTTCAGATTTCAAAGTGAATGGTTTTCATCCCAAACGAAATGGTTTCATTCCAATCAATTCCTATCATTTCTAAGAGGTGTTATGGCTGGTTGGAAAGCCTATTTAAAGGCATTTAAACTCATGTACAATACACACATAACTCTCACACAACTCTTACACAAACTTTCAAGTTAATTCTGAAAATTCTCTGAAACATTTTTCTGCACTTATTGCATCTTGGTCTTAAACTTTCAAAGTGAATTTTCTGAGTTGCTTTAAGTAAAGTATTTCAAAAGTTTTACAAACTATAAAAGCATCATTACTTAGTATACATAGAGGTTTTGTATTGCAAGTGATATTACATTTCATACTTGTATAGGCAATCCTTCCATTGTTGTATATTCTTCATTGTTATTGCAAATTACCTTCTTTCACAAGGGTGTGATAAGAAAAGGGATAGAG
Source organism: Lupinus angustifolius (assembly GCF_001865875.1). NCBI lineage: Eukaryota > Viridiplantae > Streptophyta > Magnoliopsida > Fabales > Fabaceae > Lupinus > Lupinus angustifolius. The sequence goes on along the minus strand of NW_017722707.1, from coordinate 47,278 downwards.
TCACTTGGAAAAGGTGTTTCCAAGAGTGATATAAGTATTAGTGAGTGTGTAAGGTACATAGAGGTCTCGGGGTGAGATATTGTAATTACAACTCATAATATTTAGTGAAGAAATCTCTTGTGCTGCAAGAGTACTAGACGTAGCCTTCGGTGGACAAGAAGGTGAACCAGTATAAAATTTCGGTATACTCTCTTCTCCCTTTTATCTCTTGATTTTATTTATCAATTTTCTGCATAAGTTTTCTGCTGTACTTAACTCTTGATTTTGCAGAAAAAGTGGCCATAATTTTAAGTTAACTAATTCACCCCTCCCTCTTAGTTGCAATCTTAGTCTTACAATATGGACAGTAATACTCTTCGAGTATACAAATATGCTCTGACTGTGATGAAGGGTAAGAGGACTATTGGGAACACTTGTAAGTTGTTAGGGAGTACAGTTATAGGTGGGGTTGTTGGAGTGGCTGGATATATTCGATTAGATTCAGATCATGATGCTACAAAATTATGGCACATGCATTTGGGTCATATTAGTGTGTGTGGCATGACATAACTATAAAAAAGACCACTATTGAGGGGAGTCATTAAATGCAAGTTAGATTTGTACAAGTATTGTGTGCTTGAGAAGCACACACGAGTTAGTTTCAAGGCTGGTCAATACAAGATTCGGGGCATTCTAGACTATGTCTGCATTGGTGTATGAGGATCCACTCATGAACAATCCTTATGAGGTCCTAGGTATTTTGTTACCTTCGTTGATGACTTTTCTCACAAGGTCTGGGTATATTTTATGAAGCATAAGTTAGAAGTCTTTGCCAAGTTCAAGGTTTGGAAGGAAAAGGTAGAGATCCAAACAAATAGAAAAATCAAAAATCTGAGGTCAAACAATGGTATAGAGAACAAAGACTCATGATTTCAGAAATTCTGCGAGGGACATGACATTCAGAGACATTTTCAGTGAAGAAGACTCCTTAACAAAATGATGTTGCGGAGAGGATGAATAGGACTCTCTTAGAGAGAGCCATATGTATGAAACTGAATGCTAGACTTTCCAAAGGATTTTGGACATAGGCACTTAGTATGACATGTTATGTCATCAATAGATCACCACGAGCTTATGGTAAAGTTGCATAAGAAGTATGGACATGTGGTAGTAATATGTTACACATATTCAATTATCTTGCTTATGTACATGTACCAAGTGATGAACAATCTAAACTTGATATCAAGTTAAAGAGGTGTATCTTCATTGAATATACGAAAGGTGTGAAGAGTTCAAGTTTTGGGATCCAATTTCCAGAAAAGTGGTGTTGAGTAGAGATACAATGTTTGTTGAATGTTTCATGCTGAAATAGTTAGTTTTGATAGAGATATCTAAGCCAAATAGAGAGACTTTGGATCAAATATGATTCTAGTGAGCAATGAAATGGTTCAGGTTAATAAAGGCAAAGAACCATGCAATATTTTAAGTGAAGGACGTGACGACTCTCAAACGGAGAGTTCAGATGTGCAAGAGTATCTACTTGCTAAATACAGAGATAGACGTCCTATCAAACCTCTAGAGAGATAAGACTTTAAGAATATGACTTCAGTTGCTCCCCATATCAATTCAAGAGATCCATGTAGCTTTCAAAATAGTGGGAGAAAGAATAGTGAATGGGTGCCATGATATAGGAGATGAAGTCTTTACATAAGAACCAATCTTGGGAGCTTCTCCCATTGACCCCAAACAAACATGCATTTGGGTACAAGTGGGTGTATAAGAGGAAGTCGTCAGTATCGTAAAGAGAAGAGGAAAAGTTCAATGCTCCTCTTGTAGAAAAAATGTATTCACAACAGAAAGAGGTCGACTACAATGAAATTTTCTTCCCAGTGGTGAGATACACCTTTATCAGGGTAGTGCTTACCTAGGTAGCCAGTTGTGATATGCACTTAGAACAAATGGATGTGAAGACTACCTTTCTCCATGGTGAATTAGAGGAGAAAATGTACATGACACAACCAGAAGGGTTCAATGCAGCTGGACAGAGTCACTTGGTTTATAAGTTGAATAAGTCTCTATATAGGTTGAAGTAGTCTCTCAAAAAGTTGTACAAGCAGTTTGATACTTATATATTGAAGTGTGGTTACAAGTGTTGTGTGTATGCTTGTTGTGGTTATGTGAGAAGCCTTGTTGATGACTCTTCTATTTTTATGCTACTTTATATTGATGATACATTGTTGTTACTAATCATTTGAGTGATATCAATGAGCTCAAAGTCATGCTATGTAAGGAGTTTTACATGAAAGATTTAGGGGTTTCTAGGAAGATTCTCGGGATGGAGTTTCACATGGACAAGAGGAGGTAAAAAACTATGGCTCTTCCAACAAAGCTATGTTGAAAAAATCTTAGAGAGATTTGATATGAGCAACACTAAAGTAATGAACACTTCATTAGCAAATCACTTCAAACTTTCCCAATATTAGTATTGAAAGAGAGATGAAGAGAATATATATATATATATATATATATATATATATATATATATCCTCATGATGCTTATAAGTTATTTAATATTGTCCAATAATATATATATATATATATATAACATACCTTGAGTTGTTCACCATAAATATAATGAGTGTTTTAAATAATTCTGCCCTCTTTCTTGGATGGTCTTTTTGAGTTCATAACCAAATCTGGATGTTGGTAGGTTCTTTTGTATTCAAGGTGAAAAAAATAGACAAAGACATTTGAAATTAATTTCAAATGAAAGATCTCATTCGTTGGAAAGTTTAATTGTTATTAAGTTCAATAAATTTAGTTCATAAATCAAATGAGTTAAATTTAAGTTAAAAAATTAAGCTCATTAAATAAACGAATATAACTATAGTCAAATATAGATCAACCCATTAGATTTATGAGTTGAATCGATTATATGTATATATTATATGTGAGTGTACACTACAAAAATATAGCAGAATGGGCACTCTACGGATGTCATATTTTCCAAAACCGTAGCTAAAATATTACAAATACACACAGATAGGCATGGTTAGTTCTCATAGACAAGTGGTTTGGTTATTTTTTCTCAACTTGGGCAATGCACTTAGTATGACATGTTATGTCATCAATAGATCACCACGAGCTTATGGTAAAGTTGCATAAGAAGTATGGACATGTGGTAGTAATATGTTACACATATTCAATTATCTTGCTTATGTACATGTACCAAGTGATGAACAATCTAAACTTGATATCAAGTTAAAGAGGTGTATCTTCATTGAATATACGAAAGGTGTGAAGAGTTCAAGTTTTGGGATCCAATTTCCAGAAAAGTGGTGTTGAGTAGAGATACAATGTTTGTTGAATGTTTCATGCTGAAATAGTTAGTTTTGATAGAGATATCTAAGCCAAATAGAGAGACTTTGGATCAAATATGATTCTAGTGAGCAATGAAATGGTTCAGGTTAATAAAGGCAAAGAACCATGCAATATTTTAAGTGAAGGACGTGACGACTCTCAAACGGAGAGTTCAGATGTGCAAGAGTATCTACTTGCTAAATACAGAGATAGACGTCCTATCAAACCTCTAGAGAGATAAGACTTTAAGAATATGACTTCAGTTGCTCCCCATATCAATTCAAGAGATCCATGTAGCTTTCAAAATAGTGGGAGAAAGAATAGTGAATGGGTGCCATGATATAGGAGATGAAGTCTTTACATAAGAACCAATCTTGGGAGCTTCTCCCATTGACCCCAAACAAACATGCATTTGGGTACAAGTGGGTGTATAAGAGGAAGTCGTCAGTATCGTAAAGAGAAGAGGAAAAGTTCAATGCTCCTCTTGTAGAAAAAATGTATTCACAACAGAAAGAGGTCGACTACAATGAAATTTTCTTCCCAGTGGTGAGATACACCTTTATCAGGGTAGTGCTTACCTAGGTAGCCAGTTGTGATATGCACTTAGAACAAATGGATGTGAAGACTACCTTTCTCCATGGTGAATTAGAGGAGAAAATGTACATGACACAACCAGAAGGGTTCAATGCAGCTGGACAGAGTCACTTGGTTTATAAGTTGAATAAGTCTCTATATAGGTTGAAGTAGTCTCTCAAAAAGTTGTACAAGCAGTTTGATACTTATATATTGAAGTGTGGTTACAAGTGTTGTGTGTATGCTTGTTGTGGTTATGTGAGAAGCCTTGTTGATGACTCTTCTATTTTTATGCTACTTTATATTGATGATACATTGTTGTTACTAATCATTTGAGTGATATCAATGAGCTCAAAGTCATGCTATGTAAGGAGTTTTACATGAAAGATTTAGGGGTTTCTAGGAAGATTCTCGGGATGGAGTTTCACATGGACAAGAGGAGGTAAAAAACTATGGCTCTTCCAACAAAGCTATGTTGAAAAAATCTTAGAGAGATTTGATATGAGCAACACTAAAGTAATGAACACTTCATTAGCAAATCACTTCAAACTTTCCCAATATTAGTATTGAAAGAGAGATGAAGAGAATATATATATATATATATATATATATATATATATATATATCCTCATGATGCTTATAAGTTATTTAATATTGTCCAATAATTCTATTACATGAATTTCAATAAGCAATAAAAGATTGATTTGATTGTAATCTGTTAACAGAGCTCAAAAGTAGTTCTTTGTTGTGGCTACTTGGAAAAATAGCTTGAAAGCAACTCTTGATGCTGAGCTGAAAAAATTAAGGTAATATTTAAGTTATTGTTAAGTTAATCATTAACATGATCACATTACTTTTTCTATTATACATGACATCATGATGCATGTAGGCACAACACACTACAAAAATATAGCAGAATGGGCACTCTACGGATGTCATATTTTCCAAAACCGTAGCTAAAATATTACAAATACACACAGATAGGCATGGTTAGTTCTCATAGACAAGTGGTTTGGTTATTTTTTCTCAACTTGGGCAATGTGGGTTTGATTCTTTTGTGGCACTTTTAATTTTCTCTCTCTTTATTTTCCCATTTCTCACTTTCTTCAATCTTCTTCATTATCTTTTCTTCTCTCTCGTTCACTCTCTTCTATTCTCTCTCTCGTTCACTCTCCTTCTCTCGTTCAAGCAAGGTCAAGTACGTGAATTTGATTCTCTTCATTGTTGTAAGTTCAATAATGTAGCTTTCAAAATAGTGGGAGAAAGAATAGTGAATGGGTGCCATGATATAGGAGATGAAGTCTTTACATAAGAACCAATCTTGGGAGCTTCTCCCATTGACCCCAAACAAACATGCATTTGGGTACAAGTGGGTGTATAAGAGGAAGTCGTCAGTATCGTAAAGAGAAGAGGAAAAGTTCAATGCTCCTCTTGTAGAAAAAATGTATTCACAACAGAAAGAGGTCGACTACAATGAAATTTTCTTCCCAGTGGTGAGATACACCTTTATCAGGGTAGTGCTTACCTAGGTAGCCAGTTGTGATATGCACTTAGAACAAATGGATGTGAAGACTACCTTTCTCCATGGTGAATTAGAGGAGAAAATGTACATGACACAACCAGAAGGGTTCAATGCAGCTGGACAGAGTCACTTGGTTTATAAGTTGAATAAGTCTCTATATAGGTTGAAGTAGTCTCTCAAAAAGTTGTACAAGCAGTTTGATACTTATATATTGAAGTGTGGTTACAAGTGTTGTGTGTATGCTTGTTGTGGTTATGTGAGAAGCCTTGTTGATGACTCTTCTATTTTTATGCTACTTTATATTGATGATACATTGTTGTTACTAATCATTTGAGTGATATCAATGAGCTCAAAGTCATGCTATGTAAGGAGTTTTACATGAAAGATTTAGGGGTTTCTAGGAAGATTCTCGGGATGGAGTTTCACATGGACAAGAGGAGGTAAAAAACTATGGCTCTTCCAACAAAGCTATGTTGAAAAAATCTTAGAGAGATTTGATATGAGCAACACTAAAGTAATGAACACTTCATTAGCAAATCACTTCAAACTTTCCCAATATTAGTATTAATGGGCACTCTACGGATGCCACATTTTCCAAAACCGTAGCTAAAATATTACAAATACACACGGATAGGAATGGTTAGTTCTCATAGACAAGTGGTTTGGTTATTTTTTCTCAACTTGGGCAACGTGGGTTTGATTCTTTTGTGGCACTTTTAATTTTTTCTCTCTTTATTTTCTCATTTCTCACTTTCTTCAATCTTCTTCATTGTCTTTTCTTTTCTCTCGTTCACTCTCTTCTATTCTCTCTCTCGTTCACTCTCCTTCACTCATTCAAGCAAGGTCAAGTACGTGAATTTGATTCTCTTCATTGTTGTGAGTTCAATAACACCAAGTCGAATTGAAGCTTCTTCCAAGGTTCGATTCTCTTCAATTCTGTATAAAAATACCTAATTAATTGATTCTTAAACTATAATCATTAATCCTAATTATCTAATTTCACATTTTCTAAATCTTCTATTGATTTCCCCAAATATGTTGAAATCCCTAACCTGTGAGTTTTTTTTATTAGTCTATGTTTAAGCTTTTGCTTCTAAATCTGGATTTTGTTGTTAGTTATTATAGGTAGAGGGTTATGCATAACTGAATGGATCTGTTCTTGTAAAGGATGAGAATGATTCCTTAAACATTTTCTCTCAGTGAACTGAGGTTGCAAAAGAATTTCCTAGGTGAGACAATTCCAACCTAAATTGACAGGTGTTCATCCCTGAAATACTTGTAAGCTCTCTCTATCAAGCTCTATTATTTTTTCTTTATAAGTTTAATGTTGATGATTTGTCTTTAGGCATGGCAAACGTTTCTTCGGTTGTGTTAAGCATAAAAACTACTTCCGTTATTCTATAGGTTTTTTGTAGCATTGTTATCCAATAATGATATAACAGTGTTATTCTTTAGTTATGTGTTATTTATTTAGTTATCCAATAATGATATAACAAAACATTAGGCGCATTATAAATATTATATTTTATTTGAGGTAACTAAATACTATCGTTGATGATGATCAAATAAGTTATGCTGCAATTTGACCAAGCATATCATTGGATATGCAAACATACACACACAAAAGTAGTAGTAGTGAAAGAGGAGTCTGCAAAGGTTTAAGCAGAGGATATGGTCCTGAATAGAGTGACAAGATAGAAAATGATTCATGGGTATGTCAAGCCAAGTTTCATCATAAGAACAATAACAACTTCAAGAGATAAGGAAACAACAAATATTAGTATAATAACAACATAACATGCATGCTTGGGTTTCCCATTTAGTACTTTATGAGATATTTGTAATGTATTGTACCCTAACAAAGACTAAGCCAATTTTCTAGTACTTTATGAGATATCTGAGAGTATAAACTAGCCACGGGTGTGGTTCACATTAGCCACGGTTGAACCGTGGTTAAGGAAATGTTACCACACTTCTCATAGATGTAGCTATATCGTACATTGACTGTGGCTAAATTTTTGCAACGCCACTAATTGCTAGGGTCGAGGAAACCGTGGCTGGTGTATTTTGCCACGGTTTTTTGGTAAAATAGCCACGGTTATAACCGTGGCTAACAAGATATTTTTTGTAGTGTGTATATGTATATATGTATATATACGTGTAGAAAATATTTAATTTTATATATAAATAAATAATCATTATTAGAGCTGACAAGTCAAATCAAATCGTTCGTGAACTTCAATCAAGTTGGAAATATATCTCGTTTCAACTTAAGTCGAGTTTTGAGCTAAACAATATCTTATTGAGATGAACTGAGTTGAGTTTTGGTTTGACTCAGCCCTTTCTAACTTTAATCACTTGTAAATCAAGTTATTAATAGAATTATCACTTTCAAACAACATGTTGTTTTTCTTAGGATATATTATTTTTTATTACGATAACATGTTGATGCAAAGGAGGATTGACTTTTCAAAATTATATTACATATACTATACATTCATGGTTGAAAAAATCCGATGAAAAGTGAAAAAAAGTTGTAAATAGAAGTACATGCCGTGTTAGAGGAAATGAGAGATTAAGGAGAATATCCACTAGAATTAAAATATCCCCTTAATCATTTACTTTTTTCCTGAACTATTGATAATCAAGAGGATCATTTAAGGGTTTTAAATATACTAAATCCATATTATATATTTTAGGGAAAAGTTTGCAAAAACCCCTTAAACTTCATATCTTTTGTAAGTAGATACCCTAAACTATTTTTTCTTCCTAATTACTCCTTAAACTTTAACTATTAGTGAAATTCGTCCATATATATATAATTTTAAATTACTAACAATAAAATTGGAATTAACACAAGTTGACCGCTGCAAATTCACAAGACCAACAACAATCTCAAAATTTAATATTGTATTAGATGATTTTATATTAGAAGGATTTCCAGAACCATCAAAAACTTTAATCTTAAAGTTATTGATTTGATCATAAGGAGTTTCGGGTGGAAATGTATCTCGCAATGGAGCCTCCAGATTTTGATTTCCACAACAAAGATACACATCACTCCATGTGTTGGGTTATAACCAATCACAGCTGTAACAAAATTGAGTAGCAAGGTAAGTAAAGGTAGCAACTTGATTTAAATAACAAGAAATTGAAGTACAAAATGCGGTCACTTTTAAATAAGAGAAGTACATTGGTAAACCTTACACCATCTAGTATGTTAATTCCAATTTCATTGTTAGTAATTTTAAATTGCACACAACCAATTTCACCAATAATTAAAGTTTAAAGAGTAATTAGGAATAAAAAAATAGTTTAGAGTGTCTACTTGCAAAATATATAAAGTTTAAAGGGATTTTGTGAACTTTATGTTTTAACTTATTCATATTTTTTAAATATGTTGATGTTTTAGAATATAGTGTTATTACTGTACCGGTCATCAAACCGGTTAGGATATTAATATAGTGGTATAGCGTTCAACCGGTGGTTTACTAATTAAACCGCATATCGGCGAAATTAGATTATACATATATAATATATTAACATTAATGTTGAAAAATTATTATCTTTTATTTTCATTAAAAAAATTAGTTTTAAACAAAAACCAGTCGGTATGACCAGTGCGGTTGAATTAAAAATCGGCCGATATGATCAATTTTGGTCAGTTTTGACCGGTATGGTTGTATGACCAATATAATTATAGTATCGTACCAGTATTGGGATTGGTTCACTGGTTTATTGGTTCAACCGACTGATATCAAATGGTTTTAACAACACTATTCAATACACATTATTCAATTATATTCTTATTTATTATTTCTCTTTTTCACTCCTTATTTCTTCATTTCTTTTTATTTTAGTTCACAATGTGGAATAAATTTATTATTTTAGTCAAAGTTGTATTTAATTTTTACATAATTTAATAATTGTTTTACCTATGTCAACAAATATAAAAGAATATCAATTTTCGATGGATTAACTTGAAGACAAAGATTACGATCGGAAAAAAAAATTAGAAGACAACGACGGTCACAACTAACTCTCATTAAAGTCTGTCGTTAGAAAATGATTAAACCGTGAGAGGGCAAGTTCATTAAGTTCCTTAGAGTATTTGATTACTTAAATTATTTGCACAAACTGATATATATTGATGCTACTATATATGTTAATCATATCACATGTAGAAGTGGATATATTGTCTTAGTTTAATTAATTAAACTATAAATTATGAGTTTGCCAGTTCAAACTCATGCAAAGAGATTTGATCAATTTTTTATTTGTTTACATCATATTTTATCCTCTGATCAGTGGAAGTACAAGTTAACTAGTTGAAAAGCTGAAACATTGTATTAAAAAATAACATGTATTTAATATACTAAAATTCTTAAATAATATCTAAAAATCTCAAGGTTAATTTTTTCAATGTTTCACTCCCTGATTATGGATAATAAATTAGAAAGGGTAAGTGTGTATTTAAAAGCTGAGGGTACCATTTATATTTATATGAATATTAAAAACATTATATCAATTCCTTAACTATAAATTAAAAAAATCTGATATCAGGTCTAAAAAAAATTTAAAATTTAAGTATAAATAGTATATGATATAGATTAAAATATCAAACTAAGTTATTCTAAAGTTTATAGGATAAGTTTGAGTTTTTCATTTTTGAGGACAAAATTAGTATAGGCTAAATGGAACGTAATTAATCTTCAGTTTTTTTTTTTAAATTTATACATTTGGATATCACTAAAAAACATAAGAAAAGTTAAACACATAACCATCATACCATACAGGAGGATTTGTAGACTCAAAATTTAATAATACGAAAAATTAAAATGATGTACATTTAATTATATATGAATAATATTATAAATCAACTTGAGAACCAAAAATAACTTAGAGTGGATTTGATCAAGGCTTGAATACAAAGAATTTCTATTAAATGGATTTTTTAATATGTATTGATAAGCATTTGATTAGGATTTTAATAAATAAAAAAAACAAGTTCTCGTTTGAAAACTCGTGTCTTTATTACTCTTGAAACGTGGCATGCTTTGTTTTCTCATGATGACTTATTTTTTATTAGAATTCATAACATTTATCTCTGGACTCACATGAGAAATTTATAAGTTAAAATAATTGAAAGATTAAACATTTGTCTTTAATTATATAATGTGCTTTATGGATTTATCTTTTCTTATTTTTTCCCACCATTTGTCATGCATGTATATTTGTTTGTCGTCCTGCACATATAGTCAACACCTGATTTCCCATTACTCCTACAACTAGTAAAGGAACCATTACCCGTGTTATTTGTTTGGATAAGTTTTTTCCTGATTATTTGGATTATATCACAATATTATTTAAAAACGAGATTGTGATAATCATAAATTGTCTTGTAAGTTTTGGATGAGGTTTCGAAGATATACGTAGAGATAAAAGCTGAAAAGTAAGAATAGTTTGATTTGTTGTTAGAAAAATTATTATATATTTGTGACGTGATTGTGTCCTAGAACACAACCAAGTGGTGTTGGTCTCTAGACCATGTCACACGGTCATGTGCTCTCATACTGCATGGCCGTATTCAGGTCGACTTTTCATACTTCTCGTAATTTCAGAATTATTGTAATTTTTCATTTTGAAAATGTGTTTTTAGATCCTTCTCTACTAACCACATGTTTATTCAGATTATGCGGCTAAGTTTCACTTTGTCTATTCATTCCCACAAAGGCACTTAGTGGAGGATAAAGCATTAAAGGTTTCTTAAAACTTGCAATTTAATTTATTCTTGAATTTTCCGAATCAATCACAATGTGGATCTTTTGTGTAATAGAATGCATATTGTGAGAAATGTTCTCCTTGGATCTTGAATGAAATAATTTAGGGACATATCGCCAGTCTAATAGCCATTTGTGGCGTCTGACCACCGGTTTATCAACCATCATTATTTATGGCACAATTCAAAAATCATCATTCCATTTTCTTATCTTTCACCATTCCACATTCAACCCCTTTACATTTCAACACTTTTAGTTTTTTGTTACCTACTATCGATTGACATCAAATACACTTTGATTTCCTAGAGAGGTAGTTTTCAAGGATCCACATCAATAACTATTTATACCACAATAATAAAAATACTACAAAGCTTTGAAGACTTGAAGGTTTGTTATGTGTGCCAAAGCGGTACCCACAATTTAAATGACAAAGCTAAGACCAATCTAAAAAGCAAATGATTAAGGTTTATGTAGTTTATATACACTACGCCATATATCATAATAAACAACGATCATTTAACAACACAATTTTGAACGACGTTGTTGAAAACGAGGCGAAAGAACATCAATAACGCATAATAAAGTAAGAGTTGTCAACGTGTGTAACTTCAATTGCGCATTATTGACATAGTGTTGTTGAATGTCACTAACGTTAGCACTGACTTGAATGAGTTATGTTTAACATGGTATTTGATAGAAAACGCTATTAATGTTAATCAATTCCATATGGCATAAATAAGAAAGCGTTGTTGAAGATGACATAGTAACAATGCTTTCTTAATTATGCATTGTTGATTTTATACGACTTTTTAAGTGATTATGCGTCTCTTCATTTGTTGAAATATTAATGGTTGAGTGGTTATGCGTTTCTTTGTTTGTTGAAATATTAATGGTTGAGTGATTATGCGTCTTTTCGTTCAGTAAAATATTAATGGTTGTTCATATATAAATATTGTGGTTCACTTCCTGTTCTATTTCATGAGTAAGAATATATGTTTCTATAGGAGTATGTTCATGAAGATATGATGAAGAAAACACAAAGTAACAAAAAAAAGAGCAGAAAGCATATCTCAACAACTTGAAGTGTTAAAAGTGTTAAAGTTGTGTTTCTGTTTCAGAATCATGTCAATGATGTTTTTAACATCTTTTGATTTGGCAAAAGGACCCAAATTTAAGAAGGAAAGTGACTGATATACAAGATTTGCATGAGATGAAGATTTAATCTAGCGATTATTTAGTTCATTAATTTCTCTCATTCAGGTCATTAATTTCCTTCGGTGAAATCTTGTCAATGAGGTATTTAACATCTTTTGATTTGGCAAAAGGACACATATTTCAAAAGGAAATTAAAGTGACTTTATTCAAGATTTGCATGAGATGAAGAATTAATTTGTAAATTATTTAGTTCATTGATTTTCTTCATTCGATCAGATCATTAATTTCATTCATTGAAATATTGTCAAGAATGTCTTTAACATATTTTGATTTTCAAAAGAGGCCCAAATTTCAGAAGGAAGGTGGCTATTATACTAGATTTGCTTGAGATGAAGAATTAATTTGAAAATCATTTAGCTCCTTGATTTTCTTCATTCGGTTCATTGTAATCTACCAAATCATTTAGTTCATTATAATGTATTTTGCATCTTTGAATAAAAATGAACAATTATTTTGGATGTTAATTTCTATTTTTTGTTATTTATTTGAATGATTATTTTCTTTAATATTTTTGCAGTTCCATATTAATAAACACAATAAACAAATTAACAAAACTTAATAAACACAAAAAATAAATTAGCAAAACTTAATGTTTAATATTTTTGCAGTTTCATATTAATAAACACAATAATATGATAATCTACTTCATGACAACTTCATGTTAATTAACGTATATTCATGTTGTACGGTTTAAGCAGAGGATATGGCCCTGAATAGAGTGACAAGATAGAAAAGGGTTCATGGATATGTCAAGCCAAGTTTCATTAGAGGAACAGTAACAACTTCAAGAAATAAGAAAACAGCAAATATTAGTATAATAACAATATAACATACATGCTTGGGTTTCCCATTTAGTACTTTATGAGATATTTGTGAAAATAACTTAATAAATAATTAGCCACGGTTAAACTGTGGTTAAAGTAATCGTATAAACTAGACACGGGTGTGGTTCACATTAGCCACGGTTGAACCGTGGTTAAGGAAATGTTACCACACTTCTCATAGATGTAGCTATATCGTACATTGACTGTGGCTAAATTTTTGCAACGCCACTAATTGCTAGGGTCGAGGAAACCGTGGCTGGTGTATTTTGCCACGGTTTTTTGGTAAAATAGCCACGGTTATAACCGTGGCTAACAAGATATTTTTTGTAGTGTGTATATGTATATATGTATATATACGTGTAGAAAATATTTAATTTTATATATAAATAAATAATCATTATTAGAGCTGACGAGTCAAATCAAATCGTTCGTGAACTTCAATCAAGTTGGAAATATATCTCGTTTCGACTTAAGTCGAGTTTTGAGCTAAACAATATCTTATTGAGATGAACTGAGTTGAGTTTTGGTTTGACTCAGCCCTTTCTAACTTTAATCACTTGTAAATTAACGTATATTCATGTTGTATATATTTTGACTCGTAATATAAAATATTAATTTAACAGTGCATAATGATGAATACGCTGTTATTTTGGATATGTCAAGCCAACTTCATGTTAATTAACGTATATTCATGTTGTATATAATTTGACTCGTAATATACAATATTAATTTAACAGTGCATAATGATGAATACGCTGTTATTTTGGATATGTCAAGCCAAGTTTCATTAGAGGAACAGTAACAACTTCAAGAAATAAGAAAACAACAAATATTAGTATAATAATTAAGATAGCGATGCCAATTAGATTCTATTCAACAACGCATAGTTGAGATATCGCTGTCAATTATATTATATTCAACATCGCATCATCCATGAAGTGTTGTTGATGTGTTCATGAAAATGAGTAGTAAACAACTAGATACACAATAACAGCGCAACCCTTAAGAAGCGCTGTTGAAGATGTCAATAAAACAACGCTATCGTTAATATGCGTTGTTGAATTGTTACTACAGTTTAAATATCTAAAAGATGAATCAGTTCCCTATACGCTCTCAAACTTAATCGAAAAGAAATCTTCATACTCTCATAAACCTTCATAATCTCATAAACCTTCACACTCTCATAAACCCTCATACTCTCAGAAACCTCAAAAAACTTTATCAATGGCTTCTTAAAGTGACGATCATGGTTCTCACAGTGGTGATGAAGCTACACCAACTCTACAAGACAAGCAAATCGTTGCTCAAAAATGAACTTCATGTGGAATGACTTCCATGAAGAATGTCATTCGAGTAAGAAGTAAGGATGCGAAGATAGAAGTTCAATGGAACTCAAAAGGCCAACCATTAAACTCGAAGGGTGACAACTCATTGGTAAGCTACATTGGGATTATGGTTAGGCAGAATGTGAAGCTAACATTCAACAAATGGACTAATGTAAGGATTGTCGTGAAGGAGCGTATTTGAAATGAGACAACAGTAAGTTTATTTTCCAGTTTTTGTGTTTTCATGCAATGTACATATATGCATGTTTTTGCATGCAATATAGTTAATGTATATGTGTTTTCAGTCAACTTTTGATGTTGGTGAGGAGCATAAGGATTATATCCTTAAATCGGCTGGCAAGGCTCTCTGACAATTCCAAACTGATGCTGGAAAGTTACTCAGAGATGTTGATGACAATGTCAACCTAAAACTCAAACTAAATATGCAAATATCGTTGAAGAAGAGGATTGGAAGACTTTTGTCACTCTACGTACACAAGACGAGTCTTTCTTGATAAAATCATATTCTGTATATTGACTTATGTATATATGCTTTTGTATATATATATATATATATATATATATATGATTGTTGATGTTAATGTTGTTTGTTGTTTTAGAAATTAAGTAATGAAAACCGCAAGAGGGTATCTAAGCCTTTGTATCCATACCGAGCTTCTCGAACGGGGTATAGAGGAATCAAGGAAAAAATTGTAAGTTTTGTTAATTCGTAAGTATTCCTTAAATCGGCTGGCAAGGCTCTCTGACAATTCCAAACTGATGCTGGAAAGTTACTCAGAGATGTTGATGACAATGTCAACCTAAAACTCAAACTAAATATGCAAATATCGTTGAAGAAGAGGATTGGAAGACTTTTGTCACTCTACGTACACAAGACGAGTCTTTCTTGATAAAATCATATTCTGTATATTGACTTATGTATATATGCTTTTGTATATATATATATATATANAAGGAAAAAATTGTAAGTTTTGTTAATTCGTAAGTATATTATTTTGGTTATGTTTTGTATGCATATATATCTAATTACATTATTATTGGTTATGTTTTGGCAGTTGGACAACAAAAGCAATATACCTATGACTCCATATAGAGTAGAACTCGATGTTCTATGAGTGGATGCCCGTAAGAACAAAGATGGCGTCATCGATAATGATCAAGTTCAAGAAGCGGCAAGACGTGTTGTAAGTGCTCATTTTTTAATTATACTTAATTTCCATACTTTATTTATCAAAATGTGATTAATTAATATTATGTTTTTTCTTGATTTGGCATATTGCCCTAAAAGAAAAGGAAGCACATCTGGATAGTCGCATAATACTTGATAAGACACTAAGACTACCTATCTACCCTAGCTATCCGAGGTGTAGAATTTGGGGTTAGCCAACGAACATTTGTAACCCATCCAAAGCGTGCAACCAAAGCCCAAATGAGACAGGTTCAAAATCAATTGGATGGCCTCATGCAATGATTCAACAAATTTGAGCAATCAATGAAGGCGAAGGAAGATGAGTGACAACAACTAGCTAGTGTTGTTGGCACTGTTCCTTCAACCATCAACGAGAGTTGCACACTTGCACCTTACAACATTCTCATTCTGATTCTCATTCCTAAGATAATTTAGTTAGTTATTTTAATTTATTTGTCATTTAGTTTTTAGTTGTTAACTAATTATATGTTTTAACTAACATATAGGGAATCAATTCTTGCAAACTTTTCTTGGATACCCCAACTAGCCGAGTAGTGGGTGTTGGGAAAGTGCATAAGTCGGTCGATGCTATGCTGCATAATGCACGTATCCCACGCCATCATGTGAAGGTCTCGATTGATGTTGCAATCGATGATGATGCGTTGCTTCCAATTCCTCTCGATGAGGATATCTCTACAGTTGGAGGGGCTATAGGCACTTTTGTGGCTTGACCAGTAGACCTTGTACAAGTAATTCCTTCTAAGGTATGATTTTTCACCTTATGCTCACTCATATTATATATATATTAATCTATAATATGTTTTTTATTGAATATTTCAGGAAAATGTATATTTCACCCTCAGTAGCACCCAAAAGACTAAGCCATCTTGGGGGATGTGAGCTTGATGCCATCTACCGGAGATGTGAGCTCAAAGCCATTTAATGGGATGTGAGCTCCAAGAAGATTACCAACTACTGTACTGAGCTGTTTGAGCATGTACAACACATCCAAGTATGCTGGCTTTTAGAACTATTGGCCCATGATATACGACCATTGATGATACACGACTTTTGTGTATTTTCTTGCAACTTTCTACATTTTTGTATCTTACATTTTAAATAAATTGATTTAGTGTCCTAAGACCTTTGAAGGATATCTTCTTGACCAATGGAACTATCCTTTATATGTAGCAACCTAAATCAATTGCTTAACAATATAGAACAAGAAAACTTTTGATTTTTATATGCATAGTGCAAGTGATTCCCAAAGGTTCATAGTTAAACAAGGATTTACCAAAGCAAAAACAAGATGGTGAAGAGTGACACATCAACCTACAAGAAAGCATTAGGATTTGTTCTACCCAATTATCTAAGATTCATTATGCTTTTAATGTTAATTTTATCTTTTTAGGATGTTATGGGGTAGAGAGTCCTAAGTGCTTATATATCATATTATTGAACTTGCAAATCATGACATATCTTTAAAAAAAAAAATTAGATTGAAGGGAATGAGTAAAACTGGGTATTTTTCTATGGATAAAAACAATTAAGAAGCTTTAGTCCATTATACAATAGATTATTGAGTATGACTTGTTCTTAATTGGTTTTTCAGTTGTTGAAATTAGATGATACCTTTTAACTTAGTGTTAATTGATTAATTGGTATTCCAATTAAAAAGTGATTGTTTTTAAGAGTTGTAAGATTAACACAATTCAATATTCACCAGTTTGTAATATCACTCTAAGATTATCAAGTTTTCAAAAAGTACTTAATTGAGAAAAAACCAAAGATGAACTCTTGTTGAAAGTAAGAGAAGCATTTTCATAATAAAATCTAATCAGTCCTCTTTAATCTACAAGATTATTATTGTTAGCCTCATTGATTAGAGATTATTGGAGAATTGAGAGATATTCTAGAATAAAAGAGATAGACTTGGATAAGTTTGTTTATCAGGATTGTTTTTTGGTGTCAACAATTTAAGGGATTAAGCTGTAATGTTAGGATTCAATTTTGTGTGTGTACTGTATACAAACACCAATGCTTTGTACGGTGGAAATCATCATATCATAAGGAGGAACTAGATGTAGCACTAGTTGATTGGCTTGAACCAATATAAAATTCATGTATCAAATTCTTTTAGGTATTATTGGAAAAACCTTTAAAAGTTTTTTAGGTAGTTTATAGTTTTTTGAGTTATTGAAAAAATTATTAGAGGCCTTAAGTGAATAATAATTGAAGGTAATTGGTATCTTTGAAAAAAGGAGGTTGTAATATTTGAAGGCTACTTTTTGGAAAAAGTGAATTTTCAATAATTCGCTTTCCAATTTTGCCCTTCAATATTTTAACAGATTATATTACATGCCCTCAATTAAAAAATATTTTTTTAACAAATTTTCACTAGTTTATTGTATGATGTATACATTATTTTTATGCATTTGATTTTCGATGAATGTATGAAATATTTTCATATTATATCTTTTAACGATATATAGTGTCAATGGTGGAAGAATATTATAAAGTTATGTAACTTAATTGCATTTTTAGAAAAAAAATATTGAAAACCACAAAATATTACAAAAAAATATAATAAATAAATAAAATAAATAAATAAAATATCACATATTTAATTATAACTAAAATATAATAAAAAATTTATTATTTTAAATTATTTATGTATTACTTCAATTAATAAATAAAGTTTAAGCTATTATTTATGTATTATTTTTTAAAGTTTAAGCTAGATACAAATTTTTTTACCGAACAACTCTAGTTTAATAAGCTACCTTCATAGGTACAAGCTTCCAACTACCTTCATAACTATAAGTTATAAGCTACAAGCTACAAGCTAGTTTTCACGAATAGATCCTTAATCTTAATCTCATTTACTTAATAATATGTATATTTGTTGTTTAATTTCTCGTTATCATTGATAAAAATAAAATATTTAAATTTTCATTCTTGATTCAAAACATTTCCAATTACTACTAATAATTGATCAATTATCGATTATGAATCAATTAAGTGGACATAATCTATCCTTAATTACCTATCAATCAATTAAATGAAATATAATTGATTTAAATCTCTATGTAATCAATTATTAGTTCAATAAAATCATTATTTTTATTTGACAATCAATTCCTTCGTGAGTGAGGCAACATAGTAATCTTACAGTACGAAAAAAAACACACCTTCATATAATATCAAAGTTAATATTTGGTACAAAATAAAATAGTAATTTTTGGACACTGGTTGAAAATTCCACATAAAACAAAAGTAATTTTCATTTTCATTAATATAATTAAATATAACAATAAAAATATGTAATATCTATGCATTGATAATATAAAAATTTATACATAGTCAGTATATTATCTACCATTCATTTGTATTACTTTTATTTAAAAATTAATGATAATTAAAAATGAATGATAGATGATTCAATAATAATATTAAAAACAATTAAACTATTACACTATGTTTGGTTGTATAGAAAACAAGAGGAAAGAAAAGTGGTGGAAAATTTCATTTCCCGGTTCCAAAATTAAATAGGGAGGAAGGAAAAAATATGTATGAGTCCCACAAATTTTTTTCCTCCCTAAGTTGGAAAGAAAATAAAGGAAGGAAAGAAACCATCAAAAATTCCAAATTTGCCCTTCATCATGAATTGAAAAAACAATAATCTAGGTGAAAATAAATACAATATAGTAAATTCCTTTGTTTATATTCATTTTTATGTGAAATTAGTTAACTTAATTTTATTTTTGTTGATTTTGAACATATAAATAAATAGTAATTATGTATGCTAAAAGATGAAGTGAAAAGAAAAAAGAAATATCATTTCTTGAAATTATCAACAAAGTAACAAATAATAAATAAATTAGAAAGACAAAACACAAATATGTAGAAGTAAGATGATTAAAAATATAAAAGTAATTATCGAGTATCAGTTATATTTTCTTCTAGACACACTATTATGAAAAAGATGTATGTACAATGTTAATGATTTTCTTTGAATTTATAAACAAATATTGTTATTAAACTTAGATTATATATTACTTAAAAAAAATATTAATTAATATTATTAAAAATAAATTATTTATTTATGTAATTTAAAATTTAGATATCTAAGTAACTATATAATTATAATTAGAGTACTTATGTCATTTTCAATATATAATATATAAATATGTTTTTCTTTTCCCCCACTTTCCTTCCATTTTCAATCATACCAAATAATAAAATTATCATTTCATTTTCTACTACTTTTCTTTCCTTCCACTTTCTTTCTTTCTACTTTCATTCTAAAACCAAACATAGCCTTAATGTATACATATTTTTGGACACTAGTTGAACATTCTACCTAAAACAATAGTAATTTTCATTTTCACAAATATAATTAAATATAGCAATAAAAAAATGTAATATCTATCCATCAATACTATACAAATTTATATACAATCAATATATTATTTACCATTGATTCGTATTACTTTTATTTAAAAATCAATAATAATTAAAAATGAATAGTAAATAATATAATCATAATACAAAAAACACTTACACTATATATCTTTTTCTCCTACAAAAAATATGACAATTCAGCCTTGGTTGCCAATGAGATTCAATTGTCATGTGAAACGAAACATGACCAAATCAAGAATCAACCCAATGATATAAAAGGAAGCAAGATAATAATAATCATAGATCACAGATTGGCACATATTATATTGCCACTCTTCACCCAGAGCTTGGCCTTAGATTTCGGTGCCTCTATTTCTCTCTCTCCAACCAAAAGCTACTCTCAAAACTTTCAACCGACGGCTCTAAAATTATACACAGCCCAAACGAAAAACGTTCTCTCATTTTTTCCTTTAAACACCAACCTCAAAATCTTCGAAAAAACACAATTAATAATTTAGTTTCATTTTTTTGTGTACTCATTTTTTTTCTCTTTAATCTTTCTCCGTTACTGGCCACCATGTCCTCCGGCGGCCCAACCACGAGCTCCTCCAACTCTAGCCCAAGGGTCGCCGCGGGGCCCACAACAACTCGACGGCGCGTAGCCGATAACATAGACGCCGCCGAGAAACAACCCAGTTTCTCCGATTTCACCGACGATGAACCAGATGATATAGCCAGCAACGTCTCTGCTCTACCCGGTGGGCCCCACCACCACCTCCCTCACCATCTATACCCCATCACGCGCTACCTTTTGGTCCGCACGCGCGTCTTCTTCTGCCTTCCGGAGTCGTTCGTCCTGCGCGTGGAACATATGTTCCTGTGGCTCGCCGTGGTTGTTCATTCGCTCCGGTCAAGGAAGAATATGTGCCGGAAAATGTTTGTGGTTCTGATCGTGATGGTGGTTATGTCGGTTTTCTTGAAGGTGTCACTAATGGGTGGCGATGGTAATGGGAAGAGCATTGAAAATGGGCATTTGATATTGCAACGGTTCAAAGAGGATTGGGCTTCGGCTCAAAGGGTTGTCACCGAAACTGAAACCTCCATGCCCAAAAGGGTTCTTGAGAGGTTGACTGTAAGTGATTTTTTATTCAACTTTTTTTATGACATTTCTCTTCCCTTATAATTATGGTTCTCGAAATGTGTTAGTGCAGTAACATATATATTAGATATATGACCAAAATGTTAAAAGTATTTGGTAGTGATAATTGTTAAAAGGAATAATGACCTATTCGAAAAATTCCTTATCCAAAAGTAGAGTATATTAAAAAAAATCATGTTTATGGAAAAGTGCTTTTGTTGGCTGTTTTTCTTTGTTTTGGGATGTGCTTTAAAATTTCCTTTTGGGAATCAGAGACTTATACGTTTTACCCTTCTTTTAACCTTTTTTTCTTCTTGTAAAAGGTTTAAAGAAGAAATAATAATGTCTGCAAAAGTGTTTTTGTAATTAAAAACTGACTACTTTAAGTTTCAAAAATATATGAAAAAGTTAATTTGTGTTTTTTCTTACATATGTAGAATTTTTTAAGGAAAATATGTTAAAGGCAATATTTAAAATCTTTTGATTCTAAAGAAAATCTATAACTTGATAATTAATATTAATGATTGTAGTAAAATTTTATTTACGGTTAACATGTGCATGAAAAGGTTGTATATCACGTATTAAACAAACATTCTAGTTTTTTTGTTTTTTACTCTGTAGGTTCCGTTTAAAATTTTGTTTTATTTGAAATCATGTATCCACTCAACGGATATAATAGATGAAATGAGAAATGGTCAATACTTAAAAAGTGTGAATTTGTGTTTTTCCTTTGGGTGAATACTTATTCACTAGAGCTACTTTTTATCTTTCATTTTAATCATGGGTTTTGTTTTCTTGTGGTTTGGAAGTATTTTCAAAATTTTGACTCATTAATAGAAATTTTTACCCACTATTTTATCTGAAATTAGATCATCTGTTCCATTTATAATAATTTATTTGTGTAACAATCTAATTAAAAAGTAATATCTAATTAAAAAAATCATAAAAAATATATTACTTGATAGAATTTAATTGTGTTAAAATACAATAATTTTTAAAGACATTTAATCTGTATTCGTTCTATGCCATTAAAGAGTTGTCTGCGTCTTATATTGACAAAAATAATGACAAAAATTTCTATTTGACGATAACTTGCAACACGTACAGAATTGAATATTCGATATGGTGGCTCTGACCAAAATAATTGCTACTTGTTTTGTCTAAGGAGATTTCACATTTTTCTCCTTCTTTCTATCCTTTTCTTGATGTTTCCCATGTTGTAATATTGCAACCTTTACCATATACAAAATTTACTAGTTTAAACTTAATGTTTTCAACAACATCTATCAAAGTTCTTTGTTTCTTAGTATAATTTGTTTCCTTTTCTTTTTCCAATAGACTTCAGAAATTTGGATGAAACCAAACAGTGACAACTATTACCAATGCATTTCTCGACCCAGAAACCGAATAAGTATGTTCTTCCTATGTATTAACTTTAAATGATCTCCTCATGAGATAATTTATCTCCTAAAGCCACTAAAAAATATGACATATGTACCATTTTGTTAGTTTTAAAAAATGTTTTTGTAGAAAATGATTAAATAGTACACATGTTATGATTTTAGTGGCTAGAGGAAACTCATCTCCTTGTACATGAGATACTTTATTCTCTAACTTTATTTGGTAATAGTTAACCATAGGAGTTCTAATCAATTTTTCTTATTATTTCACATATATTTATTCAGGAACTAAGTCAAAGACAAATGGCTATCTCCTTGTTCATGCCAATGGTGGATTGAATCAAATGAGAACCGGGGTAAGATCAAATGAATTATGGGGTTCTATTAATTTGTAATTTTAAACATTTTTATGTACTAATTCTAATAAACTTCATTGACTTGCAGATATGTGATATGGTTGCCGTGGCTAAAATAATGAATGCTACACTTGTTCTTCCTTCTCTTGATCATGAATCATTTTGGACTGATCCAAGGTAAATTTCTGATTTAATAATTGTGTAAGTGTAACATTAATTTACCTACTCATGTTATCACTTTTTGGTAATCTAATGTCCCTACTATATTTCAGTGACTTCAAAGATATTTTTGACTGGAGGCATTTCATGAATGTTTTGAAAGATGACATTGAGATAATTGAGTATTTGCCTGTTAAGTATGCATCTGTGGAACCTGTTCAGAAGGCCCCTGTTTCATGGTCGAAGGTATGTAAAGTAATTACAATTGATGTGCATTCTAAAGATTATCTTAGTACAATATTGGCTTAGATGCTTCATTTGCAGGCTAGCTACTACAGAGGCGAGATACTTCCATTGTTGAAGCGGCATAAGGTCATAAAATTTACGCATACAGACTCCCGACTTGCCAACAATGGTCTTGCTTCCTCTATTCAGAAGCTTAGATGCCGTGCCAATTACCAAGCACTCAAGTACACACCAGAGATTGAGGAGCTTGGGAAGACTTTGGTAGATAGGCTTAGAAACAACAATGAACCATATATTGCCCTTCATTTAAGGTAAATGAAATTGTCATTCGAACAATTTCTCGTGACATATGATGATTTATGATCAAAGAATGCATATTTTATTCATAGAACTATCATGTCATGTTAGAAGTTTAAATGATACTACTATTAATGGTATTGTTGATTTATTTAATTCTCTTTGAACTGCCAAACTAAGGCATTTTACTTACTGTATTTCATAGATATGAGAAAGACATGCTAGCTTTTACCGGCTGCACACACAATCTAACTGTTGAGGAGGCAGAGGAACTAAGGGTGATGAGGTATGAAGTGAAGCATTGGAAGGAAAAGGATATTGATAGCGTCGATAGAAGATTGCAAGGAGGGTGCCCTATGTCACCTAGGGAGGCAGCCATTTTTCTGAAGGCTATGGGGTACCCTTCCACTACAACAATCTACATTGTTGCAGGACCTATATATGGCAGCAATAGTATGGCAGCCTTTCGGTCTGAGTATCCTAATGTCTTTACACATTCCACCCTTGCAACGGAAGAGGAGCTAGAGCCCTTCAAGCCATATCAAAATCGTCTCGCCGCTTTGGATCATATAGTAGCTCTGGAAAGTGATGTCTTTGTTTATACTTATGACGGAAACATGGCCAAGGTAGTGCAGGGTCATAGGAGGTTTGAAGGATTTAGAAAGACTATCAATCCGGACAGGTTAGTTCACCAATCATACATCTTCACAAATTTACTTCAATTTTGATGCATATTTTACACCAACAATCCATCACATATGTTACTATGTGTATGACTTTTGAGGTACAATGATAATTAAATATTTTTAATAATTGGATGATACTGTAAAACCTTTTATATTGACAATGCATCAAAATTAAATGAGAAATGATATATCTTCATGCAAATTTTGCAACAAATCTTTCTACCCACTCAACATGTCACATGTATTATTTGCAAGACATTATTATTTAGTCATTAATTTTGTAAGCACTTTCCCTTTTTCTATGTGGCTAGGAGAGTTTCCAAGAGAATATAACATTTTCCAAATAAATATATTCCTTTTCCCCCTTTTCATTGAACTTTAGGATTGACATACTATATGTTACTGATATGTAACCTTTTCATTTTTTTTCAGATTAAATTTTGTTAGATTGATTGATCAATTGGACCATGGTTCTATATCCTGGGAGAAATTTTCTTCTGAGGTTAAAAATTTGCATTCAGATAGGCTAGGTGGGCCGTATCTTAGACAAGCAGGTGAGTCACCAAGAACTGAGGAGAATTTTTTTGCCAACCCTTTTCCTGGTTGTGTCTGTAACAAGACACAAGAACTAATTACAAGCCGGAAACTAGACCAACAATTTGGTATTGAATCACAAAGATAGTGCAATGGTTTTGGTATATATATGGTTAGGCAAAAAATGTGAGGCTCACATTATGGCACTGCCTTAAAGTAATAAATAAAGGCACCTCATTCAAGTTGTGGTGGAAATGTGCTTCCTTTGTAGGAGTTTGGTTGATGATAATGTGGCTGCTGAAGAATTAGTCGGGACTTGGGGGTTGTTCTCATTTCATTCAATATACTGGTTTCAATTTAGGCATACAAAAAGGGGAGCGCATCTATTTTCTCATAAGTTGTGTCACTGCATGTATCATTAGGTTAAAAAATAAAAAATTAACTTTTTTTATGATTAATCACAATTGATGGCACATGCAGTGACACAACTTATGTGCCATAATATATATCCTACAAAAAGGGTATAGAAGGTTTGTGTATTTCACAGATCAAATTATACTGGGTGATTGGCATTATAAATTTCATTTATTGATTCTATAGTTTTGAAACAGAGTTGCCAAATGGAGCATTATTGCAATTTTGAATGTAATATTTGATAATTAGGAATCTAGTCTAGTGGCATAAATTTCCAACAGAAACCTTGTTTATATTTATGTTGGACAGGACCGCCTTATACCATGCATTGAGGTATATCTATAATGATAATTTAGTTAATTTATTTTTCATATTTTATTTGTTAGACAAGAGTCCATTTCCACCAATCATCTTTGGTGCATGAATTTGTTAACATTAAAAAATCTATAAAACTAATTAATCTAGTTGGGGATAAAATAGTCAAACTCGAATTAACAATAACAACTGACCCTTTATCACTTTAAGTATGATCATGTGGATTGAAACATATCATAATAGTTTATCATAAATTATGTTCATCGACAAAATATTGAGTTCTAATTTTTTTATCATTTCTCCTATGATATTTTTCTTGGCCTTCCTCTTCATACTCTAATAGCTAAATATGCTATTAGAATTTTAGAGATTCGTCACTTCGTCTATATAGGAAGCACATCTGCTGTCCCACTTTTTATACCACTCATGTACCATGAAATTTGATTGGTTGAAAAAAATTATATACGTGGAACAACAGATGTGAGATGTGGTCCATCTACCTAAGAATTAATTTTCAACTTGAATTACACTGATATTGACCCATGCGGGGGCATAGTCAGGGTAAAGCAAATTTGGAATTCTCAAATCATTTTCAACATTTCTCTACTATCTACCATTATATATCACGGTACTCAAAATTAACCACAAACCCTAAACTCCAAACCCTAAACTCTAAACTTTCCATAATAAGCTGAGAAAATTGCGAGAAGATAAGAAAATGAAGATGTATTATCATGGTTTTATTAACTACTAGGGTTTTAATATATTTCGAAATGGACAAATTTCTAGTGAAGCGGATGCTTCTGAGTACAATTAGTTGATCTAGATTTGAGAATTCTTATTAATTCTTATATGGTGTAACGGAAAGAATAAGTGAAAGATTGATCCACATATAATGAAAATGAATAGGAAGATCAAAAAGTTGTCTTAGTTATACACACAACATTATTATTTTTTATATTGTAGTTGTTTATAATAGTTGGCATGATAAATAGAAAGGCAAAACTATTATCTCAAGCTTTCCTCATATATGACCCTTCTTTTCCAAAGTAGTCTCTAATCCTATTTCTTAAGAATTGATTACCATATTGCTTACTTTTCTAGCTTCCCTCTCCAATGAAGTCTTATCATTTTCAAGCGGTGCCACCCTATTCTGAAGGGCACCCTCCACTCTCTCCAATTTGATGTTCTACTCTCGAATAGAAAGGCAAAACTATTATCTCAAGCTTTCCTCATATACGACCCTTCTTTTTCAAAGTAGTCTCTAATCTTATTTCTTAAGAATTGATTACCATATGGCTTAGCTTTCTAGCTTCCCTCTCCAATGATGTCTTATCATTTTCAAGCGGTGCCACCCTATTATGAAGGGCACCCTCCACTCTCTCCAATTTGATGTTCTACTCCCGAACCGTTAGGCTTTATTTGGGAGTGGGGTTTTGGAGGGGAAGGGGAGGAAAGGGATGGTTTTGGAAAACTTTCCCCTTGTTTGGGAGTTGGATGAAGGAGAGGAGATGGTTTTGGAGGATTTCTCAAACCCTCCAAAACCCTCCATATGTCTATTTTTAAAGTTCCCCCAATTTGGGGTTTTTTTGGAGATAAAATGTCAAAATATTTTTAGTAATATTATATAATTATACATTATTGTCAATTTCTCATTATTAATTACATTTTTAAAGGTAAAATAAAAAATATTCTTACATTATCATTAGTTTACTCTCCCTCTTCTAAATTTTATACTCCCAAACAAGGGGGATGATTTCCTTCATTTCCCCTTCCCTTCCTCCCCCTTTCTAACCCTTTGATCTCTCTCATTCCCTTTCCCTCATAACTCCCAAACAAAGCCTTAGAGTACATTTTTTTTAAATGAATAAGCCAACTTTTGACACTATTTGTGATCTTTTTGTTTGTCTGTAAGCTAGACTTTAAGAGCGGTTGTATAAGCAGAATTCAGACTTTGAAGTTACATGATGGAGATCAAGATGACTCTCACACTAATGTGTTGAGTATCAGCAGGTCAAAATAACCTAGAAGGGGAGGGTTGAATAGGTGTCGCAGATACCTTGTTCCGCTTTTCCTATATTTTTGCAAAACTAAAACAGACTGCAGTTAATCGATCATGCTTGGACTTAATCGATTAAATAGTGCTCAAATATAATCGATTATGCTTGTGGATAATCGATTATCATGACACACGCACAACTTGATTCTTTGATTTCTTGAATAACAAGTTAGTGATTATCGAATCTTTACACAGTTAATTGACTAATGAGATTACAGAAAAAACCAATAAAAAAATTATAGCATGTAACTCATGTTAACACAATTAATCAACAAAGTAAAGACGGAAAGTAAAGAGATTAGAGATTACAAAGAGGTGCACAAGGAATTTTATCCTGGTTCGTTTGCGGTCCACTGCAAACTACATCCATGCCTCCCCTTCTAATCTCGGGAGACTGTTCTTCAACTATTGAAATTGTGAGTTTTACAAACACATTACTAATTATAAAATTAGAAAAACTAAGCCGATCTTTACTTAGCCCCTATGACGTTATCAACCTAGGTTTAACCTAACTAAAATTGCCTACTAAGATTTCCTATCCTTTCGCGATTGGCCCCAGCCTTGGTATCGCTTGGACTAAGACCTCTTAGCCTCTGTGAAGATTACAAAGATATCTCTCGTAGTGAAGCAATTCACAAAGAGATCAACTTCCTTGTTCAAACAGAACATATTGAGTTGACTTGAGTACTTAATACTCAAATTCAACAATTGAAACTCAATCTAAAACATAAAGCAGAAAATCCACAAGATCCTAATTCTTAATGACATTAATGCATTAGTTTTTCAAAAAACTGTTTCACACTCTTTTTAGAAAAAGATTTTCCTCACAAATCTCTCAAAGAAATCAAGAATAACATGCAAGAAATTGATGCATAGAAAACTAGAGCCTAGATGCAATGATGTTAAATTTAAGCTTATATCAGAATGCTTTCACTCCCTAGTTTTTTTTTAAACGCACTTTCTCACTGTAAAGCAATCTATGAAAATGTATGCTCTCTAACAATTTTCGAAATATGCAAGTTATGCTACATTGACAAGAAATACAGAGTTTATGCTAAACCTACTGATACTAATATTAATCGATTATCCTTCCATTTAATCGATTAACGAGCTATTAAAAATCAGTTACGTCTTAATCAATTATATAGTGACTTAATCGATTAATGTGCTAACAAATCAGATCAATTAGTAACAGAATTCTAGATAATCGATTACACTAACTACTTAATCGAATATACTGAGTTAAAAATGTTTTTCTTTGATGTAAGGAATGTATGATAAACTACCTATATGATATGTACATGCTTTACATAGCTTTTCAAAATATATTACTTTTAATGCATGAAATTATGTATATGTATGCATGAGTCTATTTATCATAAGGTATCTAGATGACATGTCTCAATTTTAATCTTATTCTGTATTAGCTCTTGTGAGACTTTCCACCTAAGGTTACCTAACCTAGACTCAAACTATGACACACATCTTAAGACTTCTAATTACAAGTAAACATAATAAAGTTATGAATCTATAGATGCAACCTATGAGTCTTCAGCTCTTTGTTTGTTGTACGATCTTCAAGCATTCTTGTATTTATGTTTGCTTCATCAAAACTTCGATTAGCTATAATTGTGTAGGTCTTGACTCTATGCACTTTCAATCTCCCCCTTTTGATGACGACAAACACTTCACCAATTTTTGTTTGATAAGCTTGATGATGATCAGTATGTGTTTGCTTAGGTTGGTTATATGTCAAAGTTGCGCTGCTCCCCCTTACTTTATTCTCCCCCTTAACCAAGCTATGAGGTGAAATTCATACAAGTAGGTAGCAAACTTACGTACGGAAGCTTATCAACCTAAAACACATCAAACGACAAAAAACAACATTTCTCCCCATTTTGACATTATAAAAAAGTGTAGACAATTGAGTGATAATAGTTGGTCAAAAGTAAGAAGAGATATAAAGTTTGTGGTAATAAACTGTAATTAACCAGAAAATACATGCTTTAATGTGATTAATCAGTTTTGCAAAATTGAACAAATGCACAAAATCACTGCATTTAATTGATTATCGCGAGCACTTAATCGATTAAATGGACAAAAAATAGTATATGAATAAGGTTTATATGACACATCCAACATGTAAAAATTCAATCAATTGTAGAATGATTAATAGTTCTAATATAGTCAGTTTAAGCATGTATTAGTCAAACACATATGACATGCGCGCAAGATATGGTCAAGATATTCATAAAACCAAAATTCATAAACCATTCGACATAATTAGAAATAGTCCAAAAAAGCATGATATTTTGAAAAAATAAAGAAACAAGTACGAAATAGAGTTCAACAACATATTACAAGCCAAAAGATCACAATGCTAAAAAATAACAAAAAGTACAAGACCCAAAACACAATATTAGATGACAAAATATAACACCCTATAAGCTAGACACTCCTAGACTAATCCTAAGACGGTGAAGGAGGATGTCTTTCTTTAGGATGCAATATGTCATGAATGGTCCAAATAAGGAAGTTCAAACGGTTGATTTCTTCATTTAGTCGACCATTTTGCCTCTCAAACCTAGATTGAAACATGTTCCTCAGTGACTCATAGTGTGTGTCAATGTGAGCATTGAGCCTCTGTTCCATACCATCTAAATGGGCTATCCCGAATGAAGGTTCTTGAGGCATAACAGAAGTCTCCCCCTGATCTTTGGAATCGATTCATTCATGGGAACATCTTTATCAGATAAGTCCATATCCACAATAGTGTTATGATCCTCCTGGTATTCCCAAGCATTGTTGTACTTGTAAATACCCATTTTGTGGATGAGATAATCTCCAATCAAGTGCTTACAAGAGTTTGTTGTAATTATCAAGTATCAGACGTATCTATTTCTAGATGGTCAATGATACACGATATGAGTATACCATATGAAAGCAGCTTGTTCGATGAGGTTGAGATGCCATTCATAACCTTCAGAATCTCCTCAGGCCATTTGATGCTTATATTTTCTCGGACAACAAACATGAATTTCAGGTCATTTATAGAAGGTTGAGCATGGTTTGTCTTCCTTTCAGCCAAAACATATGCAACAATATAATACAGAAGATGATTCTCAATGGATAATGATCCAGCTTTAGTAAGCTCACCTTGCACATACATGTGAGGTCCCCTGATACACGATTTATACATTTCAGTCACATTAGATGAGTTCCATAACTCATTTGAGTAGTCTCCAAGGCAACACCCGTCACTAGCCAATCCACCCACATCCAGAAACAATTTTTCATTCAACTCAAACAGTTTTCCCGCAACCATAGACCAATAAGTTCCATCCTTATATCTAAAATTTGCATAAAATTCCCTAACGAGAGCAGGGCATACATTGCCATTAAGCTCCAAAAACTAGGTCACACCCTGAACTTCCAATCCTTGTGGAAAATCGAATCCCTAAGATAACATCCAAGCCATATCCACATATCGAATATAGGTTGGTTTCCTCCCTTGAAACTTAGCTAGGTGAGTTTCTTTCAAAATTAGTGAGTAGTAGGGGTCACCTCGATTCCTCTTATCACCATGGCCGGAACTAGAGCCGATTTCAGATCTTCTTTGACGATTTGCAGTAGTCTTGACTCTCTTTTGTTTACCATCAGCCGTTGTTCTGAGATTGGGAAGATATAATCTATTATATAATCAATTTGGGGTGATTTTTGGTTAGGGTTTTTGATTTGGGAATAACTAGATTTTCGGATTTCTTGATGGTTGGAGGCTAATAGGCAGCTAACAAGACTTAAGGACACTTGTTTTGGATTACTATACTGAAGAAAATGATCAATTTCACGACTGGACAGAGAAAATGTAGTAATTGAGATTTTAGGGTTTGAAATTTTTTCCCAGAAGCACATTGAATCTGTTTTATTTTACTACCGTTAATCGATTAAGGCTCACATTAATCGATTAAGACCTGTTTAAATCTTATGCAACTGAGCCAGTTAATCGATTGAAGATAGATATTTTGAAAATTTTTCAGCTACTAGAACTCAGTTTAATCGATTATCATACATGGTAAAATTACAGATTTGAGTGTGTTTTTGAGATTAACAAGGTATACTAAGACTCTTAACCTAAGAACCTATTCTATACAGAATTACACACTTGTAACACTTAAACATGTAATCATGAAGGCAAATTATTAAGCACATAGGGAGGCATGCATTTACATATAACATATAGATGATCACATTTATCATACAAGAGGCGCAAAACACCATTAATCAAGCTAGTTAAGATATTTTTCATCAATAATTCTAAGTTCTCTCATAAGAACAAAGAACGAGTCCTATGGGAGGGGCTTGGTGAAAATATTAGCTAGTAGTTTAGTGGTTTCAACAAATTCAAGTACACAATCACCTTTTTGAACATGATCATGCAAAAAATGATGCCTTATCTCTATATGCTTAGTTCTAGAATGAAAAATGAGATTCTTGGATAGGTTGATGGCACTTGTATTGTTGTATTTTATCAGTATCTTTTCCAAAGAGAGACCGAAATCCATAAGTTGCTACTTCATCCAAAGGATTTGAGTGCAATACACACCAGCCGCAATGTATTTCGCTTCGGCAGTGGATAAAGCAACACAAACTTGCTTTTTGCTATACCATGACACTAAGGAGCTGCCTAATAGGTGGCAAATTCCACTAGTGCTTTTCCGATCTAGTTTACAACCAGAAAAGTCAGAATTGGAATAACCTACCAAGGAAAGTGAGGCATCCCTAAGATACCATAGTCCCATATTAAGGGTTCCTTTTAAATATCTCATGATACATTTAATAGAAGTAAAGTGCGATTCCTTAGGCATACATTGATATCTAGCACACATGCAAACACTAAATATAATATCAGGACGACTCGCAGATAAATACAATAACGAGCCTATCATGTCACGATATTTGGTACCTCTACCGCTTTCCCTTTAACACCATTGTCTAAATAGCATGAGGATGCCATAGGAGTGGATACTTCTTTGTATTTTTCCATGCCGAATTTGTGTAGAAATTCTTTGCAGTATTTTGATTGATGAACAAATATGCCACTATCCATTTGCTTGATTTTGTAATCCCAAGAAGAAGGTAAACTCTCCCATCATTGACATTTCAAGTTCATCCTGCATCAAATCAGAAAACGCCTTGCAAAGGAGGTCATTATTAGCTCCAAAGATGATAAAATCAACATATATTTGAACTAGTAAAACATGATTGTCTGATTTTTGGATAAAGAGCATTATGTCAACTTTTCCCCTAACGAATCCCTTTTCTAAGAGAAAAGTGTTCAGTCTATCATACCAAGTTCGAGGAGCTTGCTTTTGGCCATAAAGTGCCTTTTTAAGCTTATAGACATGGTTCAGAAATTTATAATTTTCAAAGTCGGGCGGTTGATGAACGTACACCTCCTCTTGAATGAATCCATTCAAGAAGACGCTCTTAACATCCATTTGGAATAAATGAAAATTCATAATTGATGCCAATGGCAATAGCATCCTTATGGCCTCTAACCTCGCAATAGGGGCGTAGGTTTCATCGTAATCAATACCTTCCTCTTGGTTGTATGCATTATCCACAAGGAGTGCTTTATTTCGTATTATTAAGCCATATTCATCAAATTTATTTCTAAAGATCCATTTAATGCCAATTATTGGATGGTCTTTTGGTTTGGGGACCAAGTCCCAAACATTATTACGCTCAAACTAGTTTAGCTCTTCTTGCATAGCTATACCCCAGTGCACATCCTCAATGGCCTCATCTATGATCTGAGGCTCTATTTGTGATACAGAAGCAACAAAATTATAAAAGTTACACAAAGAGCTATATGTTACCACCCTCGTAGAGATATCACCTAATACTTTATCTAGTGGATGGTCTTTCTTGGTTTTCCACATCCTCGGCAAGTCATGATGGTCCTCATTGACTTCTTGATCATCCTTATCTTCTTTGTCCTTTTCCAAGTCCTTAGAGTATGCTTCTTCCAAAGCACCTGTAATATTATCAGGCAAAACCTTTCTCTTCTCTTTTGGAGAAGATTCGTCAAAATGCACATGAATCAATCTTTCTACAATCATAGTGTATTTATTAAAAACTCTAAATGCTTTACTATGAGTCGAATACCCTAAGAATATACCCTCGTCATCCTTTGAATCGAATTTTCCTAAAGCTCATTTTCCATTGTTTAAAATAAAACATTTGCATCCAAAGGCATGAAGATGAGATATATTGGGTTTTCGGCCTCTTAATAACTCATAAGGAGTTTTTAACAATTTTAGCTTAAGAAGTACTCGATTTATAATATAGAAAGCCATATGTACATCATCGGCCCAAAAGTATTTAGGAACTTCTCTTTCATTAAGCATGGTCTTGGCTAGCTCCTCTAATATGCGATTTTTCCTCTCAATAACTCCATTTTGTTAAGGAGTTTTAGGCGTAGAGTATTGGTGCATGATACCATATTTATCGCAAAATTTGTCAAACAGGTGGTTCTCAAACTCACCACCATGGTCACTTCATATATGTACAATTTTTTAGGTTAAGTTGGTTTTGGATTTGCTTGGCAAAGCTCTTAAAGGATTTAAATACGTCACTTTTAGCAGAAAGGAACAGGGTCCATGTGAACCTAGAACAATCATCTACGATTACTAAGGCATAGTAACTACCTCCAAAACTCATGATTTGCGATGGTTCAAACATGTCCTTATGGAGAAGCTCCAATGGCCTAGTTGTGGAGATTAAATTTTTAGTCGCAAATGAGTTCTTAACTTGCTTACACTTTTGGCTAGTGTCGCAAGCTTCTTTAGACTTGAAATTAAGTTTAGATAAACCAACAACTAAATCGTGTGAAGACAATTTATCTAACTGTTTATGTCTATATGCGCAACACACCTATGCCAAAGGCAGATGTCATTCTCTATAGAGATAAAGCATTTTGAGAACAATGTAGTGACATCCTCCAAATTAACCATGTATATGTTTTTTATACGATGACCAACAAACTTAACATTATTAGATAAACTATCACGAATAATGCAACAATCAGAATCGAAGGATACTTTGTTACCTTTATCGCACAATTGACTGATGCTTAACAAGTTGTGCTCCAAGCCTTCCACATACAGCATGTTCTCTATCACAACTTGAGAAGCATTACCAGTAGTTCCAACTCCAAGTACTTCCCCTGATTGTTGTCGCCATAAGTGACATACCCTTTTTATTTGAGTGATAGATCTAGGAATTTTGATCTGTCACCTGTCATATGCCTCAAACATCCGCTATATAAGTACCAATGATGTCCATGCGTTCGTATGCATACCTGCAAAACAAATTACTTGACTTGTTTAGGTACCCAATTGATATTGAGTCCTTTTTTGTTAGTAGCAATGATATTTTGTCCTTTCTTCACCCAAATATAACAACCATAAGGCACACCATATTTTCTAATATAACATGAAGTATAGTATGGCCATAAGTGCCGCAATAGAAACAAGTAGGCATGTGAGCGTGTGACTTTTTACGATTATAGACTACAAGTTTCCTATACGGTCTTTTCTTGCTAGTTTGGGGTTTATAACCTAATCCCATGTGGTTACCAAGATTTCTAGATTCAGCAAGTAAAGTGTCAAGGTTAAATCTACTGTATGTAAGCTTTGCGAGTTTTTCTTTTAAATTTGAATTTTCAATTTGTAACGTCTCGCAAGTATCACATATAGTAGGTTGACATAAATTATCTTTTGAGCAATTACATGAGCTACAAGAGTAGATTAGGTCTAAGGTTTCATTTTCAAGTTTTAACTCATCTAACTCTTTTTGCATTTTAATGATTTGTTATTCATGCAATAGGATTACCTGTTTTCTGTCAATGTTAATTCTAGCAACCTTTTTAAGTTCTTCGTGTAATTCAACAAATGCATTATATAACTCATCATATGTAGGAGAGTCATAAATAGATGATGAAGTATCAGAATATACCTCATTTGCATCATCTTGTCCACTAGAGCTGCAAGCTTCTTGTGTTTTGACCATAAGGCACAATTTTGCAGACTCCTCCTCATCTGATGTGCTCGACGTAGTTACCTCCTCGGGAGCATCCCAAATGATGTATGCTCTTTTTGATTTAAAGTCTCGAGGAGTGCTCTTTTATGATTCAACCTTCTTGAGATAGACTGGACATTGTAGCCTCATGTGTCCAACCTTCCCTCATCATGGCAAGTGAAACGCTCCTTTGGGATCTTGCCCTTTTTGGTTGAGTCACGCGCTTCTTTCTTCTGAAACCTCTTGAATCCTCCTTTCTTTTTCAGGAATTTTCCAAATTTTCTAACTAGGAGATTCATGGTTTCTTTGTCCAGGTTGGAATCAGAATCATCATCCTCTTTTTGATCTTGCGAGTTGGTTGCTTTGAGAAATATGTTTTTCTTCTTCCAGTCTGAATCTTCATTCATGGTCAAACGTCCTAACTCCATCTCATGTTCCTAGAGTTTTCCAAACAGAGTCGCTAAAGGCATGGAATCTAAGTCTTTCGACTCCATGATTGCTGTTACTTTCGGCTGCCATTTCCTATCAAGGCAATGCAAAACTTTGTTAGTTAATTCTCCTTTAGCAAAAGTTTTATCTAGGGAAATTAAATGGTTAACAATGTGAGTAAATCACTTTTGCATTTCACTAATTGATTCATTTGATAACATGCGAAATAGCTCATATTCATGTGTTAGCTCATTTAGCCTAGCGCGCTTAACCTCGCTAGTGCCTTCGTGAGTCACTTGTAAAGTGTCTCACATTTCTTTAGCATTTTGGAACTGCTTCACTCTAAAGAATTCATCGTATGATAGGACCGATGTGATAATGTTTTTGGCACATAGGTTATGCTGAACCTTTTTGTGCTCATCATTGGTCCATAAACTTTTGGTTTCTCTTTAGGTTGATCATCCACTAAGTGAAGTGGAATGAAAGGACCAATGACCACAAATTCCCAAATATCAGTGTCGATCGCCTCAATGAATATTTTTATGCGCACCTTCTAGTAGGCGTACCCCTCACCACTGAAAATCGGAGGGCAGTTGATGGATGCGCCATCACCGCCAAACGGATTTGTGGAGCCGATCGTAGTATCCTCTAGGATCGAATGAATACGCGGTCAAGCTAGCACTTTTGGACTAGCTCTGATACAACTTGTTGGGTATCAGCAGGTCAAATTACACCTAGAAGGGGGGGTTGAATATGTGGCGCAGATACCTTGTTCCGCTTTTCCTATATTAGCGCAAAACTAAAATAGACTGCAGTTAATCGATTATGCTTGGACTTAATCGATTAAACGGTGCTCAGAAATAATCGATTATGCTTGTGGATAATCAATTATCCTAACACTCGCACAACTTGATTCTTTGATTTCTTGAATAACAAGTTATTGATTACCGAATCTTTACATAGTTAATTGATTAATGAGATTACAAAAAAAATAGTAAACAAATTATAGCATGCAACTCATGTTAATAGAATTAATCAACAAAGTAAAGACGAAAAGTAAGGAGATTAGGGATTAGAAAGAGGTGCACACAAAATTTTATCCTGGTTCGTTTGGGGTCCACTACAAACTACATCCATGCCTCCCCTTTTGATCTAGGGATATTTTTCCTCAACTATTGCAAATGTGAGTTTAACAAACACATTACTAATTACAAATTCAGAAAAACTAAGCCGATCTTTACTTAGCCCCTATGAGCTTGACAACCTAGGTTTGACCTAACTAAATCGCCTACTAGGATCTCCTATCCTTTTACGATCGACCCCAACCTTAGTATCGCTCGAACTAAGACCTCTTAGCCTCTGTGAAGATTACAAAGATCTCTCTCGTAGTGAAGCAATTCATAAAGAGATCAAATCCTTGTTCAAATAGAATAATATTGAGTTGACTTGAGTACTTCATACTTGGATTCAACAATTGAAACTCAATCTAAAACATAAAGCAGAAAATCCACAAGATCCTAATTCTTAATGAAATTAATGCATTATGTTTTCAAAAATGATTCACACTCTTTTTAGAAAAAGATTTTCCTCATAAATCTCTCAAAGAAATCAAGAATAACATTCAAGAAATTGACGCATAGAAAACTAGAGCCTAGATGCAATGATGTTAAATTCTAAGCCTAAATCAAAATGCTTTCACTCACTGTAAAGGAATCTACTGAAATGTATGCTCTCTAACAATTTTTGAAATATGTAAGTTATGCCACATTAGCAAGAAATACAGAGTTTATAGTAAACCTACTGATACTAATATTACTTGATTATCCTTCCATTTAATCGATTAATAGGCGGTTAAAAATCAGTTTTCAGTTACGTCTTAATCGATTATATGGTGACTTAATCGATTAACGTGCGAACAGAATCAGACCGGTTAGTAACATAATTCTTGATAATCGATTACACTAACTACTTAATCGATTATACTGAGTTAAAAATGTTTTTCTTTGATGTAAGGAATGTATGGTAAACTACCTATACGATATGTACATGCTTTAAATAGCTTTTCCAAATATATTACTTTTAATGCATGAAACTATGTATATGTATGGACGAGTCCATTTATCGTAAGGTATCTAGATGATATGTCTTAATTTTAATCTTATTCTATATTAGCTCTTGTGAGACTTTCCACCTAAGTTTACCTAACCTAGACTAAAACTAAGGCACGCATCTTAAGACTTCTAATTACAAGTAAACATAATAAAGTCCTGAATATATAGATGCAACCTATGAGTCTTCGGCTCGTTGTTTGTTGTACGATCTTCATGCTTTCTTGTATTTGTGTTTGCTTCATCAAAACTTCGGTTAGCCATAAATGTGTAGGTCTTGACTCTTTGCACTTTCATAATGTAAATTTAAATTCTTTCATCCTTCTAGCAAGCTCGAAAGTTTGAAGATTTTTCACTTAGTGACATTGGTTTATAGCATGTCATTGAACACAGGTTATGTCCATTCCTTAACAACACCAAAATTTTACTCTGACCAATCAGATTATAGATATAAATGTATTGTTTTCAATCCTACCTCTTTACGTTCATGATCTCAATTATTATTTTCAACCTAACCTCTCTAAGTTTAACCAATATTGTTTTCAGCATAGACTCTCTAGGCTCAAATAAGTATTTTACACCTCTCTGGCACAATAAATTTTCATTTAAATCATGTCTCTTGAGGACCATTATTTTCAAGAATTTTGTTAAATATTTAAGGACATGTTGTCTAAGTATTCTTTACATTAGCCTCTTCAGGTTACATCAAGCATTATTTGTCTTAGCCTTTGTTGGTGTCTCATGAATGAGTATGAGAGTTAGTGCAAGCTATTGCAAGTTATCACCTTATGCATAACTTCCATATACACTAACAGTGAGCCATATACATCCAAGCCTAAGGAAGTATGGATAATCAGTAGACTTGAATCCTTTGTTTTAACATATTCATTAGTGCATACTATGACGATTATTCTCTTTAGTTCTTAGCTGAACATATTGTAAGGACTTATTGTTGAGCTAATCATCCATCCTCCATGACATCCAATCATTGGTTTATCAACAATCATTGGTTGTGGCACATTTGAAATCCATTATTCCATTTTTACCTTATGTTGATTCATCTCTGTTCTTCAATGCAAAGGTGGTAGGTTAGAGTTCCAATCTTGTTGAATCCGGACAAAATCCAACCTTGGGCCGCCTTGTTATTTTCGCCCTTTCCCAAAGTTTGGCCGGGCGTGACCGACAAGCACATAGGTCGGATTTTATTCGCCTAGTGATGAGTTGTGGTCCTACGAGTCGACCAATGTTAAATCGGTTCGAACACTAGGATGGAACAATCTTCGACCTTACTACTTTCTTTTTATGCTTCATTAGTTTAGTTACTTACCAACCTTAAACTTAAACTCCTAAAGACCTAAGCTTTCCATTAGAACGGTAAATTTCAACATTATGCGAAAGAGCTTCACATTACAATATGTATTGAGAAATCCAACCTTTCAATGTTTTTCCTTAAGCATACTCATAAATTGCACCACAAAAGCTTAATCCCTTTGGATGCATAGCCTGACTGTTGGGAAGTTTACGCTACTAGCTTGGTCCATGAGTTTGAATATATGATTGATGAGCGTAACATCTTCCTTGGGTGTCCATTATTCTTGTCATGACAAGGAACTCATCCAATTTTATAAATTGATGATTATATGTTTTAAATTAAGTTGGATAATTCCCAAAACTAAAAAAATAGCTAAAAAGTTCACTTGGTAACTCTGTCTTGTTAACAAAGAAATATATATAGAGTGAAGTAAACTTTTGTTGTTGCTATTTAATGTCAAGAGTACATTAGTTTTTCTAGTACAAGAGGCAAGGAAGTTGAGGAGTTGTAAATAATGTCTCATTTTTATAAGATTACAATGCAATAGGAAAAGATAGGCCAATTTTAACTCGTGAACTCCAAGTTAATTCGCTTCCATGCAAACTGCAAACATGTTCATTGGATTAAAAATGATAAATCTTGTTCGTCCATTTTTTAACCATTTACCGATTTTGGTGGGAAATAATTGTGTGCTGAGAAGTGAGATAGTGGATTCACAACTTTTATGAAGAAGTCGTTTTGTCATTTCACCACTCTTATAACACGTAAAGAAGTTGGATAGTGATTTCATGACTTTTGTAAATGCAGATGTCATGTTGCCATATAATGACTTATACGCATGAAATAACATAAATTCCATGCACATCACTTGGTATTAGGGTTGATTAGGACTCGACCCTACCCACTCACCTAGTACGGCTCGATCAATGTCGGGCCCGAATAGGGTCAGGTCTCAGTGGGCCTAGGGCCGAGTTCAAGTTCAAAAATTAGACCCGAACAATATTTAAGATCGGGTAGGGACCGAGAATGACTCAGTCCGACCTGTACCATGGTCCCTCACTCATCATATTTGTATGTGTCTCTATTCAAAGGTGTATAGAGTAATGACACATTTTTGGTCGGAAATATCTTTGATTCTCTAAGTTTTTCATCATATATACATGATTAATAATATATATAATTTTAGATGTCAAATCATATGTTCATAATAAAAAATAATATTAAAAAGACGTTATCTAATATGAGTATGCATTATATTTAATCGAGTTTAGGGTCGGGTTCAAGTTTAAAGACTGAAATGATCGATATTTAGGGTTGGGTTATTTTTGGGTCTAGGCAGAGTTTAGGTTCAAAAAAATAACCCCACCAACATCTAGGGTCTAGTAAAGGACAAGCCTTAACCCGTTCTAAACCGGCCGATGCTCACCCCTACTTGGTAGATAGTAATTGTTTAAGGTTCTCTTTGGTTTAAGAGAAGAAAATGGGTAGAGAGAAAGAGGTGAGAAGGATAGTATGAAGAAAGAAAAAGGTGAGAAATAAAGATAATTTTTGCATTGTTTGGTACAAGAGAAAGAAGAAAGAAAAAGAAGAGAAATTTGTGTTTTATTCTCTCCTTTCCTTCTCCTCACAATTTCTTCTCAAAATGGAGAGAAAGAGTTTTTGTGGGACCCACCCATTTTTTTACTCTCTCCTTTCTTTCTCTCCTCTCAACCAAAGAGGAGAAACTAAACATTTCTCTTCAACTTCTCTCTCCCTCTTTTCTCTCTTTCCTAACTTACTTCTACCAAACCAAGGCTAAGTGTTTGGTTGTGGGTTCGAACCCTATTTTCACCATTTTAAGTTCATTGTTGTAATGATTTTTGGAGAATTAATCATTGTGGGCTTTTTACTTATACGATCTCAACCAAAAAATGAAGGAAGACTCCGTAATACATATTGCATTATAATTTTGATTGTGAGCTTTTAACCATTGGTTAATATTTATTAATTATCTCTTTAGTTAATTTTTATTTATATATTACGTCAAAGTAATATTTTAAGTCATGTGTGATTGTTTGACATAATTTTATCTTTAGATGTTTATAAAATAATATATATTATTCTAATTAATTTCAAAATTGAAATATGTCAAATAATAAAAACTACATATTACTAAATTTGTTTTGTGTGAATTGAATAGTAACTTAAATTCTTAAGTTATTAATTTATTAAGAGAATGTAACTTTGATTGAAAAGTTGAGAAAAATATGTCTAACACATAAGAATATAGGCATTTTAACACATAATAAATATTTTCCATT
Source organism: Lupinus angustifolius (assembly GCF_001865875.1). Classification (NCBI taxonomy): domain Eukaryota; kingdom Viridiplantae; phylum Streptophyta; class Magnoliopsida; order Fabales; family Fabaceae; genus Lupinus; species Lupinus angustifolius. The sequence goes on along the minus strand of NW_017722707.1, from coordinate 5,251 downwards.
TGCAAATCAACACATTATAAATAGGCCATTTAACATTGACCAAAATATAGGCTTTTCAAAATTATTTAAGCATATAAATTTTAGCATTTACTACACTAGAGTTGTCATTCAACAATGCTTATTTTAGATGTATAACCGCGCTTTCGGGCGCTTTCTATTTTAGCGCAGTAGTATATGGTCATCATTAACAGCGCTTTACAAACACTATTGTATTGATTATATAACATAGTGCAACACAATAAAAGCGTTGTCATATAATGCATCAATACAACAGTGCATCGTCCACAAAGCGCTGTCATAAAGTGCATCAATACAACAGCGCATCGTCCACAAAGCGCTGTCATATAGTCTTACATAAAAAATGCATTTTATAGGTCTGATTAACGTCGCTTATTGTTGCGCTATTGAAGTTCATATATTCAATAGCGCAATAGTATAAAAACGCTGTTGTATTATGTAACACCGTGAAAATTTCATATATTTTATTAATTATTTATTTTTAACAAACAATAATTTTAGAAATTAATCGGTATGAATTAGGCTAAACCATAGTTGAGTGTTAGTCTTGTTTTGTGAATTCATATCTTGAGGTAAATTTCCGTAATCTTCTGTGACGAAAAGTTTTTGGACTGCTGTAGGTCCCAAATTCGCCCGAATTCGGCCCAAAAACGTGTTTGGAGTTCCTTAGCTCAGAATCGAATTCCGATTGCGCCTTTGGCTTCGAAATATTATTTCGAGTCAAGATAGACATCAATTTTATCCAAAACGTATTTCTAAATATTTTTCCACTCCGAATTTGGCATTTCGAAATTCTGACCGTAATCAGAAGATTTTAATACTCAACCAAGTATTAGCCGACAATACTTGGGCATGGTCTCATCACGAATGATTCGCCGAAAAATTCATGTCATTTTCCCGAGTGAAACTTGCATGACAAGCAAGCAAAACTACTCATCTTTACACTAAATTCCGTAAACCTTTCACTTACCCATTGCACCATTAATCTTGGAAACCCTTACTTTGCCTCCATAAATTAGATTCAATTCGCCTTAAATCTGATTTAACCCCATTAAAAGAGTCCTTTACTCTTGAAACCTTTGGCTCGCTTCTCTAAGGCTAATTCGTTTCCTTTAAAAGGACCATTTGACCTAGAGCACCCTTGACATTTCATTCCACATTCTTCTTCATTTGGATCTCAAGAACTTCAAGGTAAACCTCATCCCTTTTTGTTCTTAATCTTTTAGAAAATCTAGCCGTTCATTGTTTTTGATATTCAAGTATGATTTTTATGCGTATGTTGCGAACATTTTTAACCGTCAAAATTTTCTAAAAAACCTTCCTATCTCTTGTTATACGCGAGAACGCGAAAAAATGAGTTTTCGTGAATCTAGAAAATGTTGTTTTGGCGCGAAACATGAGTTTTCGTGAATCTAGAAATTGTTGTTTTGGAAACCATGAAATCTTGTTGTTCATGGGGTTGTTTTAGTGTTTTGAATTATGCATGTTATTTATGTTGATGAAAGATGATGATTTTGAAATCAAAGAAATATTTTAAATCGAAATGTCGTTTTGATCATGAGATCAATCCTTGTGAAAAGGTGTTGAAATGATCATGAACACAGTAGGGATCGGGAACGAGACTTTCGAGGATAAAGGATGGTTCGAGATTATGAATCTTGGACCGGATGGATAAAAGTTTCGTATGTCTTAGATTGGATTAAAATGATGTTTTTATCTTAGAGTTAGTAGGAAAGTGATTTAGCTTGGGAATCATTGATTTGTGTTTTGTGTTAGTTTCGAGGCGTTCGAAGTCGGACAACTGATCCATTCACGGGAAGGGAATCAACCACGCTACAACCCAAGGTGAGAGAGAATACATCGTGACATAGTGGTGTCCGAATATGACACCTAGATATCCCAACTATCTAAAAAGTTGAGAGTTATTTCTGTTTTGTTAGAAACTCGTACTTAACCAAACGATTTCGTATCTGGATTAAGTATGATGTTTCTTTAGGCTGAATGCCCCTAAGATAGTATAAAATATCAAGGATCGTGGTTGTTATCCGTGAAGGAACACCAGTCGAGAAACTAAAATGCATTGGGATCAAAACAACGGAGAGTTTCGATCCGGTAGCCCAAAAGGGCAAGGAAAATGGTCCTGGTAACTGGACCACCTCGCCCGGGCGATCCATCCTCGCTTGGGCGAGGGAGAAAAAAAAAAGAATGGTCCTAAATAGCGTTTTAGGTGTTTTTGGTGCCCGAGCGACCGTATTTCGCCTGGGAAAAGACCAGACATGTATTTTGGCCAGTTTTTGATGGATTTTTAGCTTGAGCAACAGTTCCCTTGCTCGAGCGAGAACCGTGCAGGAAATTGAGTCTATTTTGATGAATTGGTCGCTTGAGCGACAGTCTCTCGCTTGGGCGAAAGACAAACATAAGTTGCGATTATTTCTGATTAATTTATTGCTTAGAAATAGCCCTAGCTTGGGTGTGTAGTGTATTTACACTTGGGAAAGATCGTGGCTCAGAGGATTGAGTCCGGTGCCCAAATCAACAGACTTATACTGTTACTTTTGTTTCTTGCGCCTTATGTGGACAGGGATTCCGATGAGGATGTCGTGAGCAAGGCTATGCCTAAAAAGAATTACATGATACCACACAGCGAGATCGTCTGACCGTAAGAGGCTTGGCCATGTGGTCGTCCAGGGTAATTCAACGATGGTTCGTAGTGGTAGGGATGTTATTCCTATATTACGTGATAATGTAGGATCAGGTCCCACAAGAAGCATTCCTTTGGGAGATGTCTTAGGATGGGCCGATCATTTTAAAGACTAATTAAAATATTTAATCGGCTAACTTCGGTTAGTGTGCATATTCATTATAAATAACGAAGTAGTGGAGAGGAAATTTACGGGAGACGAACGAGCTCTGCGATGTTGAGAGGGACGATGATGGCGGTGATTCGTCAGCAAAGTCTTGAGGGAGAGTCTAGGTGAGACGAGTCCCCTGTATTCCTAAATGAGGTCTTCTGTTGGATCGGACAGTTCTCACAACGCAAACTAGACGATCTCTGACAATCCCTCTTTGCAATCAAGATCAATGAGAGGGATGCCCAAAAAGTGTTGGATTTGACACCATCCTGAAATGGATAGTTCTTCGGAACCGATCGATCATATATATATATATTGGTGTAAGGATGGATGAAATAAGCATAACATTCATACATGAAGATCGTGGATATTAATCCCCATGATCTGAGTTATAACCGCATTCATTATTGTGCATTATGTTTGTGATCTATATTGTGTATATTATGCATGTCGCTCTAGATATGATATTCCGTGTAATTCCACACCGTCAATGAATTATATTCATTAGATGTGTTACTCTCTCTTCTTTTCTTTTCTTTCTGCTTGTTCTCGGTTTGCGTTCTCGTTCAGATGGACCGAACGACGAGGATTCGGAGCTACCGATTCTCGATGTCCCATAAGGGGACATGGAGAAGTGATGGACATAGATATACCTACACAGGCCCTTGTGCCTTAGAGCTAGAGATGTTTTGTGACAGCTCTAAGATGCGCTTCCCTTCTCAGCATGCAAACTTGGAGGCTTCATTCACCTTCCTTGCTCGGAAATTTGCGCCTACAGTGCCATCCATTCAGTCTGTGATCCCTCACGGACCCACTGATGTTGGGCCATCTGCTCGGAGACGAAGTAGAGACGATGTACCCAGTTCCCCACCGGGGAAGAGAGCTGCTATACCGACGCTGCCCGATATTCAGGCAGAGGCAAAAGTGGGAAGAAAGTCACAGAGTTCATCGAACAACCCGAAAGGGGAGCGAGAAGCCGAAGAGGAAGACTGTGCAGAGTTGGTATGTATAGAGGACTCTATTGAGGTGGTGGACATTTCTTCCGATTCTGAGACAGAGGAGGATCCCAACGAGTGTTCTAGTACACCCGCTAACCCCGGAGCTAGTCGCTAGTGGTCATTTCTAGTTCTAGTTGCTCTTGAGGCGAGTATCTGTGTAGTGTACTTATAATGTTCTGAATAAACCCGACTATTGTAGACGTTTCAGTTAGGATTAAAATGTATCCCGCTTTGTCTTTGTATATGTTTTCAGTTATTTCAATAAAGGATCATTCCATGAATTATTGTTGTCTTTTCTGCATTTTAGGTTACTAAATGTGATGTCTCGAAAAGGAATTAAATGTAAATGAAGAGTTTTACATTATTAAAAAAAAAAATACCCATTTTTGGGCAATATTGTTGGAGTAATTTTCGGGGCGTTACATATTATTCATAATTTTTCTCAAACAATACCTTAATACAACATCACATCACATCCATAGCACTATTATATTAATAATCTACAATATTGCTTTCTATAAAAAGTGTTGTTGTAGTTATCCTTTACAACATCGCATGTTAGGGCTTCCCCTAGAATTCGTTATTGATTTGTATAAATTAATACCTGCATATACATTTACTAGAAGAACATACATTCTCAACGACACAAACATTTATACATTCCGAACAACACAGACACATTAATACAGGCCAAAAGTTTGTTTTATTAAACATCAATACAATACAAAATACAAAAAATGAATATCATGCCAATTATGTTTTGATAGAGTACATAATTACAAATAAAAAAATTACACAGATTACAAAGAAACAATATAATACAAATTACAAACAATCAAAATTAAGCTATAATTATACAAAGACTACTTGCATCTACTTTTTCCTTTTCTTTGATTGTTTTTGTCTTGTAGGGTCATCCTTGCTTGGAGGAGCATATTGATTTACCCAATTCCCTTCATCATGATCATCTCTTGTATATAAATCATCATCCGTAGTTGGTCCGTGTTAGGTATCAGTGGTTAAAATACACCTAGAAGGGGGGGGGGGTTGAATAGGTGTAGCGGTTAGAATATCCGCTTTTCGAAAATCAACACTTAATGCTGAATTACCCCAATTTAATCGATTAAAGGAATGAAGATAATCGATTAACGCAATTGACTTAATCGATTAGAACAGAACAGCAAGCTCAGACAGATTCGGTTTCTTGCACGACAATTAACCGATAATGAAATGAATACACAGAGCTTACAATTTTATCAGAGTATTAACAGTATAGCACAGATACAGAATATAGCAATTAATTCTACTCTAGAAGTTAACCGATTAAATGCAATAAAGAGAGAAAGAGAGAGAGAGAGAGAGAGAGAGAGAAAAATCCTGCAA